>NC_056477.1:1720701-1747996 GCF_008729295.1 Plectropomus leopardus | reverse complement strand
TTTTTTTTGGCCATTTTTTCGACATCTTAGTTCATCAGGTTTTTGGACTTTTTGGACCTTTTTTTCGACATGCTATGCTATGGCGCCTCTCTACGGGCTATGATAAGCAGTTTTCGGCCATTTTTGGAATATGTCAAAATTTGACATTTTTGCCATACTATACTATGCGTTTTTTTTTTGCTTTTTTCGACATCTTAGTTCATCAGGTTTTTTAACCTTTTTGACATTTTTTTTGACATACTATGCTATAGCGCGTCTCTATACGCCATAGCATACTATACTATGCGGTCAAATGGCAGCACTCTGGCTCATGAGCATGCTTAACATGTTTATGAATCAGCAGTAGCAGTTTAAGCAACCACTAAAATTAAATCATATGCAATAGGATGGAAACTTCCCAGTAGGTTGAGGAGGAAGCTTCTACCCAAACATGATACCCCAAGGGAAGCCAATCAGGAGAGATGGAGAGTGGGATAGTGATGACTTGATGGACCTGCAGATAGAAGAAAGAGAAGAGATCACTCTATGCTTTTGCGCCTCTTGTGCTTTTGCCTTATCTTGCTTAGATTCTGTGTTAGATAGTATATGTAACTCTGTTAAAGTTAGTGACGTAACTGTTGCCTTTTAAATTTTTATCTTTGAATAAAGCCTGCTTCAAGCAGTTTTAACCTTTTTATACCATCTCTGGGTGTTTGCCTTTTCATTCTTCTGAGAATCTGGTGAATGGCTAAAAGATAAAAACAAGACAAAAAAGAAACAGGTTGCTGGACAAAAGTGAACTTTCAGTTTGCTGCTTGGATTTGGCTAAACAAGAATGAATAAAAACTAATAAAAAACCAACAGAGCGTAGTATCAGAGATACTCCCAGAGCCCCCCTGGATCCCCCAAGAGGGGACATACCGGAGACACTCCCTTGGCCTCAGTGGTAGGGTGTTATCTCCTGGTCTGGTCAATGGTGAAAGTAAACACTGTTAGGTATCCATCACTATCCATCAAGGAGAAAAAGACACCTTACCTCTCTAATAAGGGACTCCAAAGAACAGCTGAAAACCACTTAAAATTGCATGCCGAGACATGTAGTAGTATAGAATGTTGCAAAAAGGGCTGGAAAACCACCATAATATAGTATGTCGAGAAAAAAAAAAGACCGAAAATGCCATATTATAGTATGCCGAAAAATGTCAAAATATGACACGTCCAAAAACAGCTGAAAACCACATAAAACAGTGTGCTGAGACACGTCATAGCATAGAATGTTGCGAAAATCGCTGAAAAACACCATAACACAGCATGTTTTAAAAATTACAAAAAATGCCATATTATTTCAAAAACTTTGACTTTTTCTGACATACTATACTATGCTGTGTTCAGCAGTTTTTCAGCATGCTATACTATGGCATTTTTGGCCTTTTTTTCGACATGCTACACTATGACTTTCACTCTGCAAGCTATAATATGTCGTTTTCACCCATTTTGCTGGCATGTCAATGCCAAAAACATCATAAAATAGCATGTTGAAAAAGACAGCTGAAAAGGACATTGTATAGTTTGTCGAAAAAAGTCGAATTTTGACCAAAAAATGGCTGGAAACAAGATATTATGGCTTTTAGAGACATGTCATAGTATAGCATGTTGAAAAAAAGGGCTGAAAATGACAGTATAGTATAAAGAGAAAGGTCAAATTTTGATGTGTGGAAACAGCTGAAAACAACATATTATAGCTTTTAGGGACACATCATAGTATACAAAATTGGAAATAATGACAAAAACATCATAATATAGCATTTTGAAATAAAACGTCTGAAAACGCCTTAGTATAGTATAGTTGAAAAATGTCAAATTTTGACAAGTTAAAAAAAAAAGGCTGAAAAAATATATAACAGCTTGTAGACACGTCATAGTACAGTATGTCCAAAAAAGTCAAACTTTAACATGTTGAAAAAATGGTTGAAATGACACTTTATAGCTTGTAGAGACGTGTCATTGTATAGTATGTCAAAAAAAATACTATACTATGTCATTTTCAGCCTTTTTTCGACATGTTTATATTTATTTGACACTATGATACTATACTACTAACTACTATGATACTTTCTTTGATACTATGACATTTTTGTGGCATTTTTGGGTCATTTTTGATGACCTACTATACTAAGACATTTTTGGGTCATACCATACTGTGATGTTTTTGGGTCATTTTTGAGATGTTTTTTCACGACTGATTTTCACGACATAATATACTATAATGTTGTTCAATGCTTTTTGACAAAAAATTAGTTTTGTTTTTTAGATTTTTCATGAAAAATTATAGAATGACATGTTTGAATCATTTCTGAAGCCATGCTATAATATTACTTTTCCCTATGATTTTTATCCATTTACCACTCTGTTACTTTTTTCATGATATTTAATGACATTCTATACAATAAATTTTTCTGCATGATTTCTGACATCCAATGCTTTGTCATTTTCAATTATTTTCAATTACATACTATATTCTAGAACTTTTTTTTCAGGATTAATAATGATACAAGTCACTTTTTTTCATCGTTTTTGATATAATGCAAACTATTTTGGATGGCATACTATAACTTTTTTGATTGTTTTTTGCTGACATACCTAATTTTTCTTTTTTCATTATTTGATGACATAATATATAATATACTATTACATTCTTTAAATACTTTTGAGGACACAGTATACTATGACACTTAGTCATGGTTTTTAATGACATACAATACTATGGTGGGATAACATATAGTGATATTAGTAGCAGAGAGTCAGAATTTCGTTGTATGTTTGTAATGGTTTTGTGTGTTCAAGTATTGAGTGTCTTATATTGACTTGTCTCTAAAAACACCCCCTCCCCTTCATCCTCAGAACTGGTTTAAAAACATCTTAGATCAGGATAAAACTGAGAGTGCACCACTTCCTGCTGCCTCTGACATGCAGGTATTGAGCAGAGTGGCGATGCCAGCAGCCCACTTAATGGTAAACACTGCAGTCTTTTATCTTGAGGGAAAAAAATTCAGTGAGCTGAGAGCGTAAAAAGCAGCACTTACCTCCTCCTGGTCACTAATGGCGGTGACGGTAGCAACATTGGCCTCATGTAATGATCAGAGGCCTTTAAAGTTCCAAATTAGACTAAGGAAAGATGTCAAAAGCAAAAGTTGAATAAACGAGGTGAGAAAATAGCCAATAATAAAGATTTACACCCTAACTGAAAATGATTTATAAACATTAAGGTTGATGTAGAACGTAGCGAATGGTAAACACAGCCAAATTAAACATAATAGATTGTTTTTGAACACTTAATTTAAATCCCTTTCAATGCTGAGAAAGTCTCAGCTTTGTGAGCAGTATGGGACTTAAATTGGTTACAAGAAGATGAGGCATTTTAAGGTAAAAGAAGGCATAAGCAAATGATTAGTGACATGAAAGCATTGTTTGCCCAGCTTTTTATTTACCACTACATCACTGACTGTGAAGGATTCTGAAATGCAGCCAGACAGTAGAAAGCTGCAGCCACTAGATCCTCCGCTGCTGTTCCCTGGAAACAAAGTGTGTTGGTGTTTTTTTCCCAATTATAGTACCACATTTGCATAAAATTGTCCAATTCTTGAACATGTTGAGATCACCTCTACAATATAGCCCAAAAGGACACAATCTACGGTCCAATTTAAAGCACAAAGCAGCTATTTGTTAGTGAAGCGATACAGCCATAAAAAAACAGATTAATTGTGCACGCATATCTATAAACAGTATGTGGCACCACAATTGGAGAAACAAAGTCCTACTGCAATGCCCATACACATAAAAGTATAAATATGTGTGCGCACTATAGCAGGCTGTGAGGCAGCACACCTGGCTGCAGTGCAACCATTCTCAATGTTAGTAACACATGCAAACGTGCAAAATTATTAGTAACAATTTCATAAAACAGAAAGCATACTACCAATTTCTGTGCTGGTACTAAGGTTACTTTCGTGGACACTAAATTATGGCTGTGTTGTCAGCCTGTCCAGTAGATCAGAAACAGAACATCTACCCAGATGACAAACAGACTAAGTTACTTCTTGTGCCATTCTTAAAGCCCAGATACACCAAACCATCAAACAACGAGCTGCAACGAAAGCTCCCGATGCATCACCATCAACATGTGTCTGCTGCTGTGCATCTGCACCGGACCACACCAAACCGACACGCAACAAGCACCTGCATGAGAGGGAATATCCCTTCATACCAGCAGATGGAGGTTTTCTGTAAAAAGTCATTTAAAACAGGAAACCGGAAGACCGTCACGGCGTCAGTTAGCCACTTAACACATCCATCCAATCAAAACAAAGCATATTTACTGTGCGCCAGTAAACAACACAAAGCAACAGGAAACGTTTCTGTTAAAGAGCTCATTGGTCAAAGAAAAAAAACAATCTTACCTCATAACCAGGTTGTTTCAGCCTCCTTCCCTCTTCACTTTAGCTCTCCGTTTACATTCCTCCGTCTGTTTCTCTTCTCACGCTGGACACAATCCAGCAACAAGGGTCACGGACCCTCACAGTTGGCCCAACATTGACCGACGGCCAACTGTAGGCTTGGTGTGTCAGGGCCTTTAGGATCCGTAAGCTGCCGCGCACAAAAGCTGAAAGAAAAGACGCAGACATTGATCAGCACAACTGCAAGCCAAGTACGCCCACTTACAGCAATGGCACTCTCCGATGGAGGTCCATCAGAACCTTGCACCATGCCACACCATTAAAAACTGCTCAGGAAAGGCCTGAGGACTGTGACAAAGAGCCAAATAAAACAATTTGGCCTCCAAAGGCCCCAGATCCGAATCTGATTGAGCATTCATCGGATGTGCTTTACAACAAAGTCCACTGTGGTGGCACCTTGGATTGGACTTCACTCTGATCTGTTGGGGCATGGACACAGGACCTCCTGCGGCTGTCCTGTAGTGTCTGGCACCAGGGTGTTGGATCCTTTGGGGAATTTGGAAGCCCGGTTGACACCTTGAGCTCTTTGTCACAGTCCTCTGACACTGAGGAGTGCCAGTGTATCTGGTGTGTGGGTGGAGTGTGTCAAGTGGTCCATCCATCCATCGATCCATATCTATCCATTGTTGTCCGCTTATCCAAGGCTGGGTCAGGGGGCAACAGGCTGAGCAAAGCACTCCAGACGTCTTTCTCCCCGGCAACGCTTCCAGCTCCTCCTGGGGGATCCCAAGGCATTCCCAGGCCAGATGAGATCTATAATCCCTCCAGTGTGTTCTGGGTCTTCCCCGGGGTAAAATACCAGTTGGACGGCCTCCTCCTAGTACCCCAGAACACCTTTAACAAGAGGCGTCCCGGTGGCATCCTGATCAGATGCTCGAACCACCTCAACTGGCCACTTTCGACACAATGGACCAGTGGCTCTACTCCGAGATCCCACCAGATGTCTGAGCTCCTCAACCTATCTCTAAGGCTGAGCCCAGCCACCCTGCGGAGGAAACTCACTTCAGCCGCTTGTATCCGCAATCTCATTCTTTCGGTAACTACCCAAAGCTCAAGATCATAGGTGAGGGTTGGGACGTAGATTGACCAGTAAATCGAGAGCTTTGCCACCTGGATCATGTCCCTCTTCACCACACTAGTCCGGCGGGGGCTTGCATCACTGCTGAAAGTGCGCCAAACTGTCTGTCCATCTCACCCTCCCTTCTACCCTCACTCGTGAACAAGACCCCAAAATATGTAAACACTCACTTGGGGCAGCAAGTCTCTCTCAGCCCAGAGGAGACGATTCACCGTTTTCCAACAGGGAACCATGGCCTCAAAGCTTGACGTGCTGACTCTCATCCCGACCGCTTCAAACTCAGCTGCAAACCTGAGGTCACGGTGTGATGAAGCCAACAAAACCACATCATCTGCAAAAAGCTGGGATGCAATTCCAAGGTCCCCAAACTGTGTTGGGTGGTGTCCGCATGAATACCAGGACCCAAGGTTTCCTAGAACAAAGCATTAGAACGAGATGAGTAATTTTTGCAAAGTGGTGAATTGTGCTAGTGGGGAGGTCACTACCATTTGGGGGTGCCGTTGCCATTTGGTGGTGTACTTGTCTGCAACAGTGTTCGGGTCGGTGGAGTGTGTCGGGTGGTATCCACACGAATCCCAGGACCAACGTTTTCTCGCAGAGCATTGCACTGTAATGAGATAATTAAAGTTATTCACTTCATCTGTTTAATGTAAGGGCTGATAAGTGTATAAATGAACTGATGAAAATGAGTATAGCACAACAAGTGTTTATAATAATAATTAGTCTTTATAGATATATTGAGATGTAGTGCTCATAAAATGTAGATGAGATATTACCTTATGTTGTCCTCAGTGCTTCTCATCCTGTGTTTGTCCATTCAGGTTGCTGAGCCAGTCGCTATGTAACTCTATCAGCAGTGTTGGATGGCAGGGTCTATAGTGTTGGCTGAGCTTATCATTTGACCCTACTGACATCCTGAGAACACCGATCAATAAAATCCCACAACACCAGAGGTAAGAACACACACAGTACATCAGATCCAATTACCATACGAAAAGGCATCAAAACGTTTTTAATTGTAAATGTACAGATTTATGCTTATGTGGACAAAAACAGTGTGGTGAGCTGCCCTTTGTTAATAGAAGTCTCAACAACAAATTGGTGCAAAATTACATGAAGACAAAACGCCTGGATGAAAACAATCAGGCTCAGTGGACAGTACATGTGCATGAAGACGTACAACAACGTCCAAAAGTTTGGAATCAACGGTTTCATTGCTGTTTCCTTCAATAATGGTTATTTTAACAGAGATAAAATCAGTAAAATTCAAACATTAAATGTGTCAATAACATTTGTTGTCCAGTCACTATAAAAAAATGTTTGAATTGTAGGTTTCTACAAATTATGGATATGTTATATTTGCAAGTTTCATACATGTCATATCAAAGTGTCTAAAGTAACATAACATATAAGCTGACTTTGTCATCAGGAACAGGACGGGGTCGTGGATGGCGTGTCACCAGCCAAGCTGCACACTACTGTTTGAGACCAACAAGAAAGAAAACACAATGTCAGTGTTGCCATAATTGCCAAATATTTTGGCATGCTGTTTCTCTTAGAAAGTCTACTCATTGGATAGATTGAACAGGTTTAAATCATGATTTGTTTGTACATATTAGGCTGGAAAAATAGACTCCAACAGTATCATGGTATACCAGATTATCTTGAAATTAGTCAGATGTTTCAATACCGGCATATATAGACGCGCTACTCTTTCCATTAAACTCATTGTATGTAGTGCACAGCACGCACCAACAGAGCTCAGTCTCCAGTCTGTACTGGTGGAACAGGCAGCTGACTCAAAAGACACAGTGACACCTAGTGTTGGAGGGAGAAGATACAGGACTGTAAACAGCCGGTGACCAGCAGGCAGAGAGAGACTATTACTTTTCTTAATATTTTGTGGGTTTCGATTGTGATACATTAGACTAAACAGCTGAAATTATGTATGGTCTAACAATTGTGTGTTTTGTTTTCTATGTACAAAACATTTTTTATACCCAATTGTATAAAATTGTTGAGCTTTTGTGGCAGGAGATTCCAAACTTTTGAACTCTAGGGTATCTCTGTTCACATGCAATCATTAAAAAGTGACTTTAGAATATTTGATGAAGGTTTTAACATAACAGGAAAAAAGAAAATCTTGTTGACATCAGACAAAACTTGCTATGATATGCATAAAATATATTTGGAAATAAAAAAAAGACATTGAGGGTACACAAGCAAAAAGGGAATACTGCAGACTTGATTTGAAAAATCTATTGTTAAGTCTTTGTTTAAAAAAAAAATCTTAGTGCATTTGTAAAATTATTAACTGTAATTTGCATAATTAATAAATATTTCATACGGAGATATGTTACGTAAAAGTTTGTATCACAAGTAAACAGGCATGAAGTTTACTGAGGTCATGAGAAAAGATGTATAGTGTGTATCTTCACAGTAAAAACTGAATTAATAGGCATATGAATACCATCAGTAGTATGTGTTTGATGATACCGACCTCAAGGTTACATTGCAGCCCAGAATAAACATTACATTTGGATGATCAGTTGCATAATATTGTCCCACAGAGGGTCCTAATGTACTAGTAAAGCATTTTACTTATAGTGCATATACAGATGTGTATAAGGCCCAAAGCTACAGATAATGGACCCTTTTTCCATTTCAGAGGACCTGAGCAGATATCAAAATGTATAACTTCAAATGTTGGTGCAGGGAGAAACAATTAGGACAAAATCTCAACAATTACATCCAATAATCTCCATTCTTCTACATCTCAACAGTAGTAGTCTTTAAAATTCCCATTGGAGACTTTCTCCTCAAGCAAATCCTTGTCGGAGAACACCACCCGCTACAGTGTTTTGCATTGATCTCGTTAGGTCCGTGTTGTTTTTTCCAGCATCGCTCCTGAGTCCGAGTGGGTTTGCAAGTCAGGAGGACTCCATTTCAGCTCAGTTAGTTCCAGCTCAATATCTTTCACCGGCGCTCAAAGCCATTTAGTGTGGTCTAATGGTGTAAAACAAGTGTATTTTCTGTCAGTGTGGCAGACCGCATGACAGACAAGTAGAGCCCTGGAGATGCAGAGCCACATGGCATGGAAGTGGAAAAGCCTGCCAGCACTCAAAGTCAGCGTCTGACCAAAGCTGTGCTAGTGAACACACATTTTTCGCTGTCAATCTGCAGGTTTCCAGTTCTTGTTTCCGGGGTCTTCAAGACCAACATATTCACACAGGGGACAAGAAGAGCATGGTGAAGACGTTTTTCATCTTATCCAGAGAAGAAAAGGACAATTTTTCGTAATTTGAGTGCCTTTTGATAAGACAGTGGATACATTTCCTCTCTAAATCCACTTTCAAAGACCATGAAACCCCAGTTTTCGCAGGCTTCGCCTTTGTTTACTGTGTGTCCCTTTGTTTTATATCCATGAGAATATCTCCAGGAAAATCCCTCGGGGTTATGATCTTGTTCCCTCAGTGAGGTTATCCAGTTCATACACAGGTCCCTTGGTGATGCACAATATGTTTGCGGTGCTTCAGACCCAGGCCTCTTTCTTTGAAGTCCATCACTCGCTGTTGCGATGTGTCTACCAGAGCGCTGGCTATAGCAATACCTAGACACCCAGAGAGAAAAGAGAGTTAACCCTTCGAAACCTGGATCAACCTCACTTTTCTGTGCTGCTGTCAGAAGTCTTTGACAAGTATTTAAACCTCTGAACACTGAGCGCAGTGGTTTGATTTCTTTCAAAAACAAAGGTAAAGGCAATGAGCTACTTCATAAGAAATGTTACACAAATTGTAAAAATATTTCAGAAAGGCTACAGAAGATGTTTAGGGAAAAAAGCCGAAATCCACTGGAAAAACATTGATTATAATTATCATAACTACATATTTAAAATTATGTTGTAGAGTTACAATTTTTAAAGCACTCTTTCCAAGTCTTGTCGTTTATTTTTTCCTAGGTTATTTTATGTAATTTTCACTAATTTATTGCAAATTTTTGGATAATTTCGTTTTTCACTTTTCCTTCTTCCCCAGTTTTTAAAAGATCGCGAATATTTTTTTCAGGTTTCAAAGGGTTAATAGAAAAAATGTAACATGTTGTTTTAGATGTATTTTTATTCAGGTTATGCAAAGTGTTTTAATTTTATTATAACTGGCCGGCTGAGTCGAAGCTAAGGCCACGTCGCTGATCTGATACGGCTTTATTATGATCCGACATTATTTTTGTCAAATATACAGATACAATTTCTACAGCTCAAGTTCTTCTCTCCACTGCAGACATAAAATGAGGAGTTGTGCAATATGCTTTTGCCTGTGCTCTATGAACACCCTCAACCATGTATTATTTAAAAGAAGAAATAATGAATCAATTTTACAATATATTATGAAAAGAATACTATAAAAGAATACTACTTTACTACAACCAAACTGCAATTAAATGCATAAAAACTATAAAATAATTTACACATATAAATGATTAAATGTTTGGAAATACTAAACAT
This sequence comes from Plectropomus leopardus, assembly GCF_008729295.1. NCBI lineage: Eukaryota > Metazoa > Chordata > Actinopteri > Perciformes > Serranidae > Plectropomus > Plectropomus leopardus. Next base: position 1,737,924 of record NC_056477.1, on the reverse strand, counting down.
ATAAATGCTACAATTAAAAATAAATGTGAAGGACTTTTCTTAAAAAAAATACAATAAATAAATTATTGCTTAGAGGAAAAATGTGGAGTTCTGTCAAGACACAAGTAATTCTAAGAAATTATTTTACAATATTAATGAGGGATGTGCTGTATTGGTATAACAAAACCAGCCATTACATGAATAAATAAATTATAATTAATATGTAAAAAAAATAATAATTTAAGATCTGGACACTGAACCTGAAAGCAAATTACTCTTTAACACATTTGCAATGTTTTTTTTGGGTTTTTGTTTTTGCTTTTTTAATTCTATTTTATTGTAATTTTAAAACAACTGACCCAAATTTCTGCAAATTTGTTTCTCCTCACAACTTTCTAGCTGATGTTGAATTGTTGTTTTCAAATAGTTGAAAGCTGGCAATTAAGATAATAACTCAATTATGTTGTTATCCACTTGTAACTACCAAACTATCAAATTGTATTGAATTTATTTTTGGATTTACAATAATTCCTGTGTGTTGGGCACTTTGTAAAATGTGTTTTAAATTATTATGGAGCTTTTTGGGGCCAAAGAAAAAGAATAAAAACCAGTGGAAAGCAAAGGCGGTTAAATGAAAATGCATTGAAATAAAGGCGGTAGAAAACAATAAAGACAAAAGAAACATTGAGGTAAACACGAACGCGAAAAGCGTCGCTGATGTTTGCTGAGTCAAACCAGACAGCATCATGACAACACCTAGAAAACGTTTTATCAACGTCTCTCCAGCCAGCGTTGTCTGGCTTCAGCAGAAAATAAGGGGGGGTACGCCGAGGTCACTGACGCAAATCTTCAACCTTTCTGCCTCTTTATGTTTTCCTCTTCCTTCCTCCCTCTCACCATCCAGCAGGATGTCAAACCTCTCAAAACAACTTGTGTATCGGGTGCTTGACTCGCTCTCCACAGCAGTGCTCACTGAGAGCAGGCTGGATGCTCCAAAAGCATCAGATGCCTCACAGCATTGTGTTACTTTGGCAGTAGCTGCTGTTGTTAATGTGGATTTAGAGTCATGGCAGCTCTTGCGAGTGCAGCTAGTCCTGTCTTTCCCTCCCGACAACCGTGGGCTTGACAATGCATGGTCATTATGACGAGAGCTCAATCTGCCGGTGTGCAGGAGCCAAATAAACAAAACAGGCAAACAGTGGAGGGAATCTGCCGCGCTCTTGATATGATTTGGATGCAGGATGTTTTCAGCATTTCACACTCAAGTGATTCTTGGGATTTTTTTAGTGGGTGGAAAGGGGAAAGCCGATTACACAGTTGCTCAGTGTGTGTGTGTGTGTGTGTGCGTGACTCTGCAGTTTAATGTGAGTAACGGTGTAAATACTGGTGTGCATGCACCTGTGCACACACACATTTTGCAAAGTTCTGACACAGCGAGCCGTACAGACCGATATGGCAGCCAGCAGTGGTGTGCTCTCTGATTGGCTCGCAGCACCTGTTTCTGATGGAATTTGGTTCATTATGGTTGTTTGTTTCATTTTGGCACTTTGGTTTGTTTTGACGAGCACAAACAATACTTAAATTTTGCTTTTTGTTGCAACGGTAATTTGCGGTTTGGCCCAAATGTTTGCAGGTCTTCTGTACATTTTAGGAGCAAACACACCGTCTTTGAGTTTGTGGTGTTTTAACTTCAGTGATATTAAACTATTAAAGCTAGATTTTGGGCTATTGGTAAAACATAAAAACACCTTTGTGTCAGTTTCAGCTCTAACAAACTGGAACAGACTCTGATAATCTGAATTTTATGGAGAGGCCTTTGAAAAAAATATTCAACAAATTGATCAACACTGACAATTTGTAGATCAGTGCTCTGATATCCCTAAAATCTTAATGTCATTTATAAATGTGCACAGTAGAAAATGAATACATAACTTCAGTTGATTTGTTTAACAGATAAATAATATTCTGTTATGTTGTTAGGAGGCAATGTTTCATGAAAGACGGCTGATTCTTATTTCTTAATTTTTTAAAAAAATAATAGTATTGAAATTGTGTTTTTAATAAATTAAAGTCTATTAATTTTAATTATTATTTTTATTAATTATATTAAATTAATATTATTATTATTAGTTTCCTTGGATATTTGTAATGTTTCAAGTTGCATTTTTCCAAACAAAATATATTTTTAAAAACTTATAAAAGTAAAAAAATTAAAATAAAAAAAATAATAATGAAAATGAAAAAAAAAACACTAGTTTTTCTTTGAATACACAGAAGAGAATCACTTTGGGTTGTTGTTTTTTGTTCAGGCATGTCATGTCTGTAGCTTTCTGACAGTAAAACCAAGCAAAAAAGAACAAAAGCTAAACATGGAAAAAAACATACTACTGAAACAAAAAAACAAAACTTATTAGTGATCAGACAAAAAAAGATGCAGTGATTCAGCAGCTTTAAAGATTCATTAAAAACAGATCGGACGACTCATGATTAAATCCACATCAGTCAGAAAAGACTAAAGGGAAAAAGTTTAGGAAATGACTGATGGATCACTAAAAGAAAAGAGAGCTAAAAAGAGACAAGGGACAGGAAACGAAATTTCACACCGAATCTTTGCGATGCTGCTCTGATCAGACAGACAGACAGACGTCGATAAACACGAGGCCAAGACAAACGCAACAGCAAAGCCACCAGTTATTTCACATCATAAAAATCACCTCCACAAGACCTCAGACTAATGCACCATCTGTCTGAACGTGGTGTGCAGCCAGCATGATTCACACACACACACACACACACACACACACACACACACACACACACACACACACTCTGCACGTTATAAAACACCAGCTCTCTACCACAAACCACTTCTAAAGACAGACAGAACACAAAGACAAAGAAGAAAGTTAAAGATACTCGTTCATTTATAACGTGACACCTGAATACTCCTCCATCAGAAGAGCTTTCACCTTTTGACAAATTGCCGTCATAATTGTGTTGATTTTTTCCGGGTGAACACACACATCTCCATTTGCAAAATTAAATTGGTCAAAAGTAATCAAATTATGCTGCAGGTGAGTGCAAGTGCTCATTTGCAGCCGCGGCGACGGGCGCGTTGATGTGATTGTTTTGTCAGGTGAGTTGACGCATCATTAACACCCCCTCACACACACACCCCCCCCCCCCCCCCCCCCCCCCCCCCCCCCGATAGACTAATGGGGTCATTAGCAAGAGACAAAATTCCCCAGGAACGCATATCGGCACAGGAAAAACTGGGACTGCAGCTGGAAAACATCTGCGTCGGGGAGGAGCTCGCCTGCTAACCCGGTGACAGACCTCACCGCCAGGCCCTCCCCTCGCTCCAAACATCAAAGCCCGGCCTCTGAGTCTGCGCTCGCCCTCAATGAAGGCACCGGGGACGCTCGCCTGCTTAGGATCCACTATTATAGTAAACAGAGAAAAACACAGCAGCGTCTGTTCCACGAAGCGAAGAAAAATCAAAGTCAGTCAAACAGTAACACATTGATATTCAAATATTTATGCATCTGCGAGGGACTGATTTCAGGTCCAGCAAACACGACGCACAACCACGGCCGCTTTGATGTACGCGTGTAAGGTTCAGGTTTGATCCCCACTAACTAGCACTCCTTTTCTTGAATAGTGCATATCAGTGTTTGGTAAAGAATTTCTTGAATAATGCAGGATGAAAAATATCTCCAAATTCATGTTTACATGTCCCTAAAATATATTTGAGCGGAGCACACGATAACAAGGCAGAAGGATGTTCCCAAAAAGTTGAGGCAGATGCTTTGTAGTTTTAAAAGAACAGTTCAAAAGTTGTGATTTATGAGGCTAAATAAATCAAGACTCATCTGAGACACAGTGGTCCTCATCAGGATCGTGCCTTTGCTTTTCTTTCGGGATTTTTTAAGAAACATGTATGATTCAAATTACCAGTAAGACCGTGTGTCGTCATGCTCAAACTCCATTTAACTTAAACTTTCTGCTCAACCGTTGGCAGAGAGAACATTTTGAGTCACTCACATCTTCAAAATGTGTTGCATTCAACTCCACCTGATCAGGCTTTCTCTGCCGTTTGGTTCAGGTGTGTTACACTGGAAATGTGTCTTTAAATACTTTGCCTTTTTAGTTTGCCTCTTACAGAGAGTTAGCAAAAAACAGAACAGATTTATGCAACTTTTTACAAAAAATAAAATATATATTTTTTTCATGCTCTACCAAACAGTTGATTTGGCCCTAAACAGTAAAGGTTGCTGGGAAATAATACAATAATCTGATAATTCACAGCCGTTAAATGATCTGATCATTACTTTTATTTAACAAACTATAGTCTGTTTGAAAACGAAATAAACATCGAGTTTTGTTTTTATAGCCACAAGGAGGACATGAAAGTGTTATTAAAACTATTTCATTTAGCATCGTTAATTCAGCATTTTCTTTTTGTGACATCAGGTAATTTTGGAACAAACTCTACAAAAAAGTGCGACGGCAAAACAACAAGTAAGATAAGGACAGTGACTCGAAATCCACAGACCCTCATGTCCACATCGTAAATACAAGACAGTAAATGCCACTGAGTATTTGACAAAAAGTCAACAAGCAGACAGGTGGACGAGTGTGTGTGTGTGTGTGTGCGTGTGGTGTGTGTGTGTGTGTGTGTGTGTGTGTGTGTGTGTGTGTGTGTGTCTCTGGATGGTTTCAAAGACAATGAGGATCAAAGTATCGGGGAACCAGTTTGGGTCAATGGAGCTGAGATTGCGAGCGCTGACCTCCGATTCCTGTCAAGCAGCCGTCCAGCCAGACACCCAGAGGGAGACAGTGGACACGGGGGGGGGCAGGATCAGAGAGGGTCAGCGCAGAGAGAGGAAGGGAAGGACACCGGCGCTCCAGCGGTGCTTTCAGGCCAGCAGTCACAGGCTACCACAGAAATACTTTACTCATAGAAACTTATATAACATGATATTTTAGGGGAGACACGTTCATACGTCATTAACAGACCATTAGACAAGGTCAGTGCATCTATTTTTAATGCCTATTTGTATTAGAGATGTCACGATCTTCAAAATGAGTTGCTGTGTACGGCTTTGGATAAAGTGCTGTTATAATTTCATTTAACAAAATATGGTCATAAGTGAGTTAAATAAACTACTTTTAAAGGTGAAACTGCTAAATCAAAGTGGGAAATAACCGAGTAAAACCCAGAAAGCAGCATACTAGAACAGGATTTCTGAGGTAAACCCTTCACGTTTCTATGATGCCGAAATGAAAACGTCTCTTTTGTTTCTAATTCTTCACGTTAAACTTGTCACAGGTTTATGAAGCTACATTTGCACGACTGTACACAGACACCAATCAAAGAGTTTTCAGTAATTAATCAGAGCGTCGTCTCGTATTAGATTTTTTTTCCCCCTGGTGATGTCCTTTATGTTTTAATGCAAATGACTAACATCAATTTTCTATCCAGGGATAATAAATATGACCTTTTCTTCCCTTTAGGAAGAGGGCCAAAGTGAGAGTGATACAGCAGAAGACTGAAGATGCTTTGTCAGGACTGAGAGAGACAGGAGGCTGCCGAGAGAAAGAGACGGCAACGAAGACAGCAAGAAACAATGATGAAGACCGAAGCTCGAAACTCACATTTCCGTACACCTGTCTCTGGGTGGAAAAACCCAAATTTCTAAAAACAGCCACAGAAATTTTAAACAAACAAAAAAAGTTGATATGTTGACAAAGACAGAGATTGGTGGAAAAACTGGTTTGGTTCCAATTTTTGCTTCCTTCACTTAAGAGAAAACCATCATAACACTGATGATGCCGACTGTACAGTCAGCACGCACGCACGCACGCACGCACGCACTGGACTTATGCAAAAAGTGCAATTATCTCCATGTGCAATTAGTGTACATATTTTTATATATATATATATGTTATTTATATTTTTCTCTAGACGGTTTTGTTGGCACATAGTAATTTTATTGTATTTTTGTTACAGTTTTGGCACCTTGTTTTTTATTATCTAACATTTTGATATTTTAGTATTTTTATATTTGTAATTATTCTTTTTTATATTGTATTATTCTTTCGCTGCTTATACTTCTTCGTACCTCATAGCTGTAACATTGTGAATTCTCCCACTGTGGGACTAATAAAGGATTGTCTTATCTCTTATCTTATGACCACCACAGACCTCCACTCCATCAGAAAGTCAAGAAAATAAAGAAATACGAAGTCGAGCTGTCTGAGGTGACTGCAGCATCCCTGGTTCAAGATGACACTGTGGCCATTGTTGCATGTCACCTCCCTCGATCTCCTCAGCTACATTTTTAAAAATAGAAAAAGGGGCTTTTTGCCTTTATAAAATATGACAGCTCAAAGGGGGAGAGAGAGGGGATGAATGCAGCGAAGAGTCGAGGTCAGAACTGAACCTGCGGCTGCTGTGGCGAGGATGTAGCCTGTGCGCACGAGACGTTAAAATGTGAGTTTTGAGGATGTTTTCACGTAACTTTTTGGGCATGATTTATAATTAGTTGCGCTGCCAGATGTCACACGGTCAATGTGGAGCTTTAGTCGTGTGTTAAATCTGTGGTTTAGGAGCTGAGGTGCAGAAAATGAGACCAGAAAGCAATTTACCCAACTATTAATGTTTGGTTCTAAAAATGCTCTGAGAACGGTGCAAGCAATGCAATGTTTAATTAATGTTTTCAGCGGAAAATTTTCTTTTAGTTCCCAGAAAATTCTTCTTAAAGTTAAGGTAACATTCTCTATAAAAAGTTTAAAAAATGTTAAATATTATTAACATTATTTTTTTTAAAAAAAGGTTCTGTAATCTCAGGCCTCAATAACATGTTCTGACTGCTTGTTCTAAATGTTCTTTCTTTGTTTTCATGTAACATTGTGGGAATGTTTTATAAAAAGAACATTTTCTGATCCGTCACCTTTCAACATCAAAACATCCTCAAAATGTTGCAGTTCAAACGTTACGTCTTAGTCAGCATTTAACCTCACAGAAACATTATTTTAAATTATAAACAACTGGAAATGTTCTTTGAACATTTCTTTAAACTGTTCTCTTCAAAACATTATTGCAACTTGTAGGTAATGTTAGTCAACGTTGGGGGAACGTTCCCTGCTAGCTGGGTATGTGTCGTTTTTATCTCCTGCAGACCGAATTAAATGCTGAAAAAACGGTCCCTGTGTCGGCCTCCTTCAGTCCGTTAACATCCGTTAACATGTGCAGTGATGTCTCAGTCAGCGGCGCTCAGAAATATGAATATAAAAATGCACTTTTGTCAAATACTGTGCAAGATGTTCACATACAGGAAGCTGATGGAAATATGAGCTGGTTGAAATTTTATTTGCAGCAATCTCATAAATTTGCCTTAAAGATTATGCAACACTGTCACTGCAAACAGAGAGTGAAGCTGAGAGGAGAGGAAGATTGCAGAGGGATAGAAGAGATCGGAGCAGTGAGGAAGTAAAGGAAAGGGAGAGATAGGAGGGGGATTATATTTTCTTCCTACTTCTCAGATGGTTTAGAGGAAACCAGGAGTGGATTTATCAAAGCATAACCACAAGGACTTATCATCTCAGCTTCGCTGCGGCAATATGCAAATCAGGTTTTATGGGTGAGGGGGCGTCGACATGGACTCGTACCACTTACTGCACTTATTCAACAACTCCTTCAATCTACTTCTCCGTCTGCAACTTTCTACCTGTTTTCACTCAAGTGTTTTTATAGAATTTACACGACACTTTCGAATCGAACCTCTCAGCCTTTTAATGCCTCTTTTCTCTCTCGCGCTGCTCCTTCTATTTTTACTCACAAAGACTTTCAACATCTTACAGTACCTGTATTTTCTCCCTCTTTCTCTCTCTCGTACTCCAGCTCCATCTCTGCTGCTGAATAGGCAGATTAGCGCTGGAAAAGGCGGCTGTGAATGCCGCCGCGCCTCTGTCTATTGACCCACTATCTAAGCTTGAGAGAGGCTGAGGGGGAAACGCAGCCCGCTGTCTTTCCTGTCTTTCTCTTTCCCTCCTTCCTCAACAACTCTGCTGCACCAAACTGAGAATCTGCGCAGCCTGCTAAATCCATTAAGCACTGATTGAGTCCCATTTTATGTGAAACATTAAAAAATGAAACAACTGCAGCCGTGGGAGGCACAGCTTAAAGAGGTAAAACCGACAGGAGAAAGATGACATGAAACAGAGGCTGTGCAGATGGAAATAAGATCTCATTCCCCATTTTTTCCCATCTATCCCTCTGTCTATTCCACCGGCCCTGCTGTCCGTCTTTTTGTCCCGCTTTGTCCATCACGTCAGGCCACTGTGACTTTGAATCAGTCGAACAGTCACTCAGTGGTCAAGCTGTTCCTCTCCTGCGCGAGTCGCTCTCGAAGGCAGGCACCATGTGTGAGTCGTCGGCTGCAATTTGGCTGACAAGAGCTGTCAGACACTCGCAGCAGTGAGTCGCCTCCGCTCACTGTCATTGTCAGGATTCCTGGTTGGATTATTGGGCCGAGAATTGTGCAAAAAAAATGATTATATTATCAGGGAATTTGCTTTGGCTCTAAACGTGGCGATGTGTGCGTTATGTGAGCATGTTTCCGTCTCACTAGATCAGAGAGGAGAAAAAGCTACACAAGAGCTTAGAGACCTCCTCTACTTCTGCAGCTTGTAATCTCATCACACAGACCAGCCTGTGGAGAGGCAAAGAGGCCAATTCAGAGTTTGAAAGCTCAGCTTATATAAATTAGTAAAGAAAAAGTGCTCACCATGTATGCTATTTCCAAAACTATAATGCAACTACAGAGTCCGTGCATCAGCCTTGCAGGATGTAATTGCTGATTAGATGTCTTTTACATCTGAGGTGTTGTAACAGCTGCCATGTGGGACATGCACACAAGAAGTGTCCAAAAGTGAGATTACATCGTCCGGGTCCGCCACATGATGCCCACCGGCCCTGAAATTCTTTTCCCACTGACTTACATTAGGTAAGAGACGTCTGTAAATCAGTGCATAAACCGCTGCAAAACGACAAATTTCACTGTCTAGATTTTAGCCATCCAGTTCGCCAACATTTGTAAAGTCTAAAAAGCCGCTTGATTAAAATTTTTTAGACCGGCATTCAAGCTACCAAAGCTCTAAACCGAAAGTCAGTTGCTCTGCTGGCAGAAGTTTCCCGCTCGCGCGCACTCAGCCGTGCTCGGCCGCCGTAAGTCTCCGCTGTGCAACCTCATGTGTCCAAAGATGCGGAAGATCTGGGTACTTTTATACCATAGATATAGAGCTTTTTTTGCTTCATGTGCTGCTGAGCAGCTCTCGTAGGAATGAATAAAGCCCTGCCTCTGTGCTGTATCCAGATCTTTATACACCCATGGTGATATGTGATGCAACACCACAGCCTGAATGAAACGTGAATATTGTTTCTTTTACGTATGGTTAAAACAAAATAGCACAAAAGCACAAAGCACTACAAGTGAAGAGTGCATGTCAGGAGCAGTGGTAGTTGTTGATACATTGATTATCATTTGTCCTCCAGCGTCTTCTAGGGATTAACGTCTCTCTCAGGTCACATCATGGATGTATAAAGAGAAGTGGGTACAGCACAGCAGAACGGAAAAATGCTTTTTCTTCTGAGAAACTCTGGAAGGGCATCTGCTTGTTGTTATTTCCTTGTTGTTATTGAATCTTTTTGTGTGACACTTATTGCTGAGCTTATTCTACTAAGAGTCAGTGCTTGTTGCTTCGTGAGCCGCCATTACTGTTTTGCAAACATGATGTCATCAACTGCGATGCAATCTACCAGCCCGTTCTCACTCCGAACTCATCAAATACGTGCGCTCTGTGCTTTCTGTGTATGAGCGTGACACCAAAAGCCACTTTTCACATCCTACAAGAAAGCAGCTGGACGGCACTCTGAATGAACTCAGATAAAACGGGTGGCGTTGTTATTTGACGCCTGTGGAGGCCAGGCAGCACCGTGACGTCCACATGCAACGCACATGGGTGGCATCACTTGAGAACTGGTCACGTGCATAAAACACTGAAGGACATTGTCGGGTAATAACGCTGGCAGTAACCACGTGATATAAGGAGTGCAAGCGCACTTACAGGGCAGGCGGGTGGTTTGGGAGGTGGCGGTGTCCCACAAACAGCTGACTTTTGTGCTGGAGTCAGGAGCTCACTTCCCATGTAGATGTCTTTTTCCATGTCTTACCATGTGCTTCTTTTTCCAAACCTAACCATCCGTGACTTTACTGCCTAATAACATCCATCATGACGGTTCGCGCTGTAAACATAAGGAGCGTGCTGCTTCATCCCATCATGTGCATCTGTTGACATCACAGTAACGGCAGTCTGGAGCAGCTGACGCAGGAGGTCAGTGACAGAGCGGCATCATGTGACGAGCTGGGATGAGAACGTGCTGGTTTATTCTCACGGTAGATTTAGCACTTGTTGCTTTAAGATTTGCTACAACTGTTTTGCAAGCAGCTGTCTGTACACTGTCATCAACTACAACACGGACTCTGACTGGACATTAAAGTGTTTAGGAAGGAGAGTCCAGACTGACACAGGATTTTACACCAGAAGAAGAAATACTGGGAATAAAAGAAAGAGAAAAAGAACCAACAGGACAGACTGAGGTGTATGTGATAAGAAACAGCAGAGAAACTGTAGGATGCTGCTGGTGCTGCAGACGTATTTTTGCCTCATCTCAAACCAACATGGGTGTTTTCTCTTCTTCTCCCTTTTACATATAAAGGGTCAGTTATTGGTAACACCTCAGGGGAGCAGAGCGAAGGAGGACAAGCAGAAAACAAAGAGAAGAAAGAGAAGACAGTGCGAGGGAAGGCGAGCTAAAATAGGCCTGCTCATCGAGGATTCCTCTTGAAGTGTCTCCCACTGAGGGTGGGCGGAGCTAGCCCGCAGTGACTTCACGTTCATACATGCTAACATCAATGGAGGACTGCAGTCTGACCCTATGCAGAGCGTCCTCTGGGGAGCAGAGGTGGGAGGATGGAGGGAGGAGAGGAGCCAGAGACTGGGGACGAATGATGGGTGGGCGATTTCTCACTCTTTTTTTTTTTTTTTTAGTCGATGACTTTTATCTGCTCCTTCATGCTTTTTGAAGTTGTTGAATGTGCGGTTACATGTTTGCATGTACAGTGCTCGTATCTGTGATCACGACGGACCCTCTGATCACTGCACAAAGACACGAGCATCGACTCGAGGCTTCAGAGAGCGACGGCTATCTCATCGATTTGATGAGAAAACAACAGAAGAGCCTGGACGTCCCCCCGAGAGCAGCCTGACTAGAACAGACAGGACTCTTATTGGCCCTAATTTCCTGACAATTAGACTGCTGCTGCTGTGATGAGCTAATGTCCAAAACATCAGGTGGTCAAAGGCAGTGAAGAGAAAAACTGCCGGAGAAATAACAGTCGTCTCACTCTGATACGTGGACACTGACTTTAAGCTATTTAAATGTTGTTAAACTGGTTTTATTTGTAGTTTTGTCTCCTGGAATTGCAGCGCTGGACTTCAACCAACAGCCAGTCGAGCTGTTTTTCCAACATGAGAGAGGGAAAGTTGTCATTCGGATTATTAAGACATCACAGAAATGCAGCATTAAAAACGGCTCGTTTTGTTGACGTCCCTCAGAAGTTGTTGAGGGCGGCACTGAGGTATATACCCGAGGCAGGGACTTGTTTCGCCAGTGTGAAAGTTCTTGAAAAATGTCCTACAGGGGCGGTTCCTGCGGTGGAGACATGCACCAATGGGCAGGACGCCGTAAAACTACCCTGAGTTACCAACACGTTTCATCCCAACTCGCCACACGGTGTCGCTCCGTCAGTGACCTTCAGCCTCGAGTTATGACGTTTTAGGTTCCTTCTGCGTCACTCCCGGATGCCGTTACGGTGATGTCAACAAATGCACGTGGTGGTGGGATGAAGCAGCAGGATCCTTGTACTTACATAACAGCACGGACCGTCATGATGGTTTGAATGAGGCAACAACGTCACGGACGGTTAGGTTTAAGCAAAAGAGGCACAAAAGGAAAAGCCCATCACACAAATGAACTCTGGACTCCCACACAAAAGTCATTTTTCCCATCCACCTCCCCAACCGACCCGCCCTGTAAGCGCCCTCACGCTCCTTATTACGTTGATACTGGCAGCGTTATTATCCGATGATGCCCTTCAGCGTCTTATGTGCATGTGATCCAGCCGTGTTCTCAAGTGACACCGCCTGTGCCGAGCGCATTTAAAAGCGCAAGTTGCTTTCTTGTCTCCATCGGTTCTGTCCTAACGTGTTCTCATCTGACGCCGTTCAGCCACGTCGCGATTGGAGGGTGGCTTCGGCATCACGCCTGTACACTTGAAGCACTGACAGAGTGGATGTATTTGCGTTCGGAGTGAGACCGGGCTGGAAGTAGCTACCCCGAGGCAGAGACTTGTTTTGCCCCAGGAAAAGTCCTGTGAAACTGTCCTGTGGTTCCTGCGGTGGAGACACACACCAATGAGCGAGATCACATAAAACTACCCCCAAGTTCCTGCAGCGACATCAGGCCTAAAATCTCCTTAAAGCTTTTACTTTCTTTCTCCTACACGCTCACTTTCACACTGCTGACATTTTTCCCTCCTCTGTTTGAGACTGCAGTCGCCATATTTAAAGACTTCAATATGAAGCTCCTTCTGCACAGCTCCAGAAAAATGCTTTGCTGCAAAGTGCTACATTTTCCGTCTGCTCCGCTCGTTTCCTCTGTCAGGTACTCGCCGTGTTGAAGGCTTTGCTTCCTGCCTGGAGGAAGAAAGGCTCCTCACACCTGCTCCGGTTACATACAGTCCGCTTTCTGAAGACCAAAACTACCAACAGACAAACTGACAGCAGCCTCCCAAAAAAGCTGCAGGGTGGAGGGAAAATATAAAGAGAGACGGGCCTGGGAGTGTAAGGTGGACTGAGGTGGAAGTCGAGCCGGAGGGAAAGAAGATTGGCCTCATGCTGACGGAGCAGAACGCCGCCGGCCTCGGTCAGGTCTGCGAGGAAGTGCTTCTGGTTTTTCACTGATTCCTGCAGCCGCGCGGTGGTCGGCTGGAGCGAGCGGGGGATATCGCGTGTCGTCCGTCTATAGCGGCAACATGAGCTCAGACTGTGGAAAGTCAGGATGTCTCATTTAGGGGAACAATTGATCCAACAGTAAGTGTTGGATGGGAACCAGGCAGGTCTAACCACATCAGAGCTTCTTTAAAAGGTGCCATATGTCAAGAGTTTCTCTGAATAATTCATTAGATCACCGTGAAAGACACGCTGATACTAAAAGAAAGAACATACCGGCATCACAGTAAACAGTTTGATTTTTAAATGAATGCTTGAAAATTGTTGATCTGCAAAATTTATGTCATGTTGCTGCTTCCCTGTCATTTTTCCTGCTTTCTGCATTAATTTAGTGCTGTTTTAAGAGATCAGCTGAATTTTCCTACAAAACCTGCTTCCAGCAGTGAAACAATAAAATCCCAAATGACAGCAGAAAGCAGCTGACATTATGTTCACCATTTTTCATTCACTGATTACTTGTTAAGTCGAGAAAAAAGTCTAAAAAAGTGTCAGGAAAAAAATAAAGTTGCTCACAATTTCCCAGAGTCTTTCAAAACCAAAAGATACTCCAATAACAAAAAAAGAAAAGCAGATCTGGCGTTACACCTGTCAGCAGATAATTGACCCTCAACATGTTATGTTCATATTCTACACAATAAATTGATTAACCCTTTGAAACCTGAGCACGAAATACAGGAGGAAAGCAATGAGCAAAGACAGATGAGAAATGACTCAAAAATGAGCAAGAAATGACTATAAACGATAACAAAAACCTAAAAATTGTTTTTGATTTAAAAAAAAACAAACAAGGAAATGACCAGAGAAAAAAGCTTAAAAAATAAAATTCTTTTTCATGACTTTATGTAATTATGATAATTATAAACAGTGATTTTCTTAGCTTTTCATTTTTCTTTTTCATTTTTTCCTAGTTTTTTTTAAATATATATTTTTAAAATCTATTTTTTTCTTGCAATCTATGGATCATTTCTTACAAAGTTGCTATATCTTCCAAGTTTTTGGAAGATATAGCACCAATTTTCAGGGTTCAAAGGTTTAAATTTTCATGAAGGGAACTGAAAAAAGCAAATGAAAAGTGATGTTGCTCAGAGTTTTAAAGGGTTAAAACTCTGAGGTCTTTTGTCCTGCAGACCACCTGCTCATCAGGCCAGTCCAGATAGAAACAGACTGTTTCAGAAAAGCACAAACAGCTAAATCCACATCACGCACGTCACTTCTCAACTGTATGAGTCATTGAACTTGATGACTAAGCATTACGTCATTGTAGCGTAAAAAACATGTTTTTTTCCCCAAATTGCAGCCCTGCACAACATTAAGATAGGAATTACACCCACAGATACCATGGACTGCCATTCTCATTTTAGGCATTAAACTGTAACTCACAGGCTGAAAGAGCAACGACTTCAGTCCACTATGACTCACAGGGCTTCAGCCAGTAACCTGCGGGCTGTAAAACAGCCTTCGACACGACAAGGCTACCTGCCATGTGGCTGCAGACGAGACAGCGGAGATATTTCTGCAGATGCCTCGGATGCCTCCACATTTTAGTGTGTTTACTCTGCTTTTGTTTAATCTGCCAGAGCCTGTTTTACATGTGAGCTGATGGGAAGCCGCCGCGAGGCACAAGAGAATCACCGCTCGCTACATCTGGAGCCTTTTGAGACGTCGTTGAGCTGCTGAAAGCGGCTCAACTTGTAAAAGGATCACACATGGTGGACCGCGTTTTTGTGGGCCTACAATGACGAGGCTGTGGGATTTCATGCGTTGGAGACAGCTGACAGTTTACAACAACAGAGACGATGAAATAAAAAAAAGAAGAAAACACCAGTAGGACAGTTGATGTCTGTTACACTTAATCGTTAAAAGGAGCATTAGCCGTGTCTGCTGAGTGTCTGACAGTTGGACATAAAGACGGTCTGCTAATAGCGGCGTCTAATGCAGCGGGTCATTATGCACCTGCCGTCTCAAAATTATCAGCACAAAGTATGATTGAGGCAGCAGTTTTTTATCTCAATAAAAACAAAGTATTGTGCACCAGCTGACTGGTGCACAACACAAAGGCACCGTTAATAACCCGACATCGAACAAGCAATCACTCCAAAAACCAACAACGCAGGGTTTTTAGACTAAATAAATTCAATTGCACTTGTATGGCACTTTTCTAGTTGTTGGACCACTCAAAGCACTTTCACACTACGTCCCTACATACGTCATTCACACATTCACACACTGGTGGCCGAGGCGACTGTACAAGGTGCCACCTGCTAATCAGCTTTTACACAGTCAAACAGCCACACACCGAACAATTTGGGGTTCAGTATCTTGCCCAAGCACAATTCAGAAATCAGAGTGGAGCTGGTAATCGAACTGCCAACCTTTCGGATAGAGGACAACCCGCTCTACCTCTTGAGCCACAGTAGCTCCTCCTGCGTCAGCTTTGGACGCTCAGCGACGGCCTGCCGGTATAAGCTCACGACATGCATCATCTCTTTACAAAATAAACGTCCTTTTTCACAGGAAATGTAGTTTCTACTCCTCAAATTCAATCTCTTTTCAAAATTAACTTTAGAAAAATGGAAAAAAAAAAAAAAACACCCTTTTTGTGTTTTTTTTCTCAGGCTTGTAACTGACGTAATATGACTCAGCAGCACACGTACAGTACATTCACACACTTACGAAAGAGGCTTCAACACAATGTGCCACTTGCTTTTCAGTTTCGACATTCACACGCACTCACGCTCCAATAGCACAGCCATTGAGAGCAATTTGGGGTTTAGTATTGATTAGCGAATGATCGTTCTAGGGCCACAGCCGTCTCACAATACGGCACAAGTTTGAAACTATGCAGATGAAAAAGAAAATGTGCGACATCATGTTAACAGAAGCTTTGAGTTTTACAGCCAATTCATCAATTTAGTCAAATTCAGATGAACAGATATCAAACCGGATAACAAACCAAATAACATATATGTTGACTCGTCTGTGTGTGTGTGTGTGTGAGTGTGTGTGTGTGTGTGTGTGAGTCGTACCTGACTGTCCTGGTGGAGGGATCCCAGACGGGACTCTGGGCAGATACAGCAGCACCGTCAGAACACCTGCTCGACTCCCCCAACACGGCTCCATGGCTATGGGCTTTGGCGCCGCCTGCACACAAACACACACACACACACACACACACAAGGTATAAACACAATGTTGAATGAAACAAATTTACCAGATTACACCACCAGTCTCACTATGTGTGTGTTTCTGCAACTGCTGACATTTTTAAGATTACTTTATTACCATTAACAGTGTGTCCTTACAGAGACAAGATGTCATTACTGCAGCAATGCTTTATTTTGATTAGAATAATCATTTTTATTTGCAAAAATTATTTTAACACTTAAGAAAGACATTAAACATTAGAATTGGAATATCTCTCTGTATATCTATAGTAAAAAAAAGGAAAATAATTGTATTACATTATGTATCAGTTTTGACATTGGTTTCCAAAGCTTGATGAAAATTAATTCAAATGACGTAAAAATTGAAAGATAAAATGAAAAAAAATAATGTCTGGGCAAACATAAAAAATAAAAATGTTCCAAATTAAAATTTTAACTACAATATGTAATTTTGTGAACCTGTTCAAATCCATATTACAAACTCTGATGGCTAAAAAAAATTCATGGATTTTTTTTTTTTTTTTTGAGAGTGAAAGTGAGCAGAGTTGCAGAAACACCATGTTTAGGAAGGTGCCAACAGAGCAGCGAGCCAGTTTATCTGACGGATGCTGCAGACACCCGGAGCTCATGCTGCACAATCCAGATCCATACTGCCCCACGATCAAAGCTCCCAGCTGGGGAAGCAGGCAGACTGGCAGCCTGCGGAGCTCCGCCTGCTGTGCAGCTAATGTTTGCAGGTAGGAGATCAATCCATACATCTGTCTAGGTGAGTGTGTATGTGTTTAGATATCAGCTGTTTAGTCTATAGAGTCTCACTGAACGCACGATCACGAATATCAATAGATCACATCCGATCTATTGAAAAAAGGAGCCAAAACATCCAATAACATAGTCTGTATGTAAGAGTAATTGTTTGTTTTGCATTTTTTGCAGATTCACCCAA
>NC_056477.1:1503201-1715701 GCF_008729295.1 Plectropomus leopardus | reverse complement strand
TGGATGAACAAAGTGGTCAATGGCGGAGTATTTAGAGGGGGGGGGGGGCTGCTACTGGAGCATGATGGAGAAATTGTCTGAGGCCACAGAAAATTGAGCCAAAAGTTAATCTTTCTCTGAATAGCTCTTTCTTTTCCCCCTCTGAAGCTATGTTCTCTAACAGCATTCTGCTGAATTTCTCTTCTGGAAGAAGTGTCACAAAATCACAGATATAGTAAAGTGCAGTTTCCTAAACCAACCATCCAAGTGAGCAAGTAATTTACAGAAAAGCAAGCAAGGCATGAAAATAGGACCGAGTCCGATAAACAGCACCGTGTGGATTGTTTGTTTTGAATGAGAAGTGGCAACTGACAGAGAAACAGACGAGGACTGTAAACTAATATTAAAGTAAAGGTGCTAACATCAGACTAATTAAGAAATAAATTAGAAAAAGAGAATATCCAAATAACTTACTAATATTTCCAAATTAGAGAGCAGAAGACCTTGATTTTGGATAAATAGTATTTAACTGTTGAGCTGAAGTTCCTCCACCATCCTCTCCCTTTCTAACATTTTCCTTTTGTGGAGAAACTACGACAACATTTCCAGCTTTCAGTCGCAGTTCTGTTTTACTTTTTGGAGACTAGACTCTGTGATGAGTCTAGAGAGATGAAATATGGCCTAATTATATTACTATTATAATAATGCTCTTAATGCCATGAGCATTAAGAGCATTATTTAACCTGTTCTCACACCAAACTCGTCAAATACGTGCACTCTGTCAGTGCCATATGGACAGAGATACATTGTTTATTTTGACTATAATTTGAAATATAGTGTTCAACACATTCTCATCCCAATCCATCACATCTTGCCGCTTTGGACTTCCACATCTTCACATTAAGCTCTAGGTGTCCTGCATCTGCTCTTACATTCGGGGGTGGCTCTATTGTGATGTCAACACAAGCACACGGCGAGATTATGCTGCATGTGGTTATGTTTAGGCAACAAAAGCACAAAAGCACATAGCAACCAACGCCAGGAGGTCAACAAACGCACATGCTGGCGCGGATGGTTAAGTGTAGAGAAAAAACATCAGCTTCAGACGGGAAGCAAACACAGAACTCCAGGGTGAAAGTCCGGGGTTTGTTTGACTCATACACCACCAGATTTCTGTTATCGCTGGATTTTTGTTTTTACATGTTTGCTTTTTAAGTGTGATGCTCTGTATTTGCTGTAAAGTATATTAGGGTTACAAACTGGTTAAGAAATGGAGGACAGGAGAGTCTCTGCACCGCAGACTGAACATAAGACAGAGGGAGACAGAGGGAAAGAGAGAAGCAGGGGAAATTATAGAGCAGAAATATGCAATAATGGAACAGGTGCGGGGTTGTGCAGAGATCTGACAGGGCCGAGTTGGTCTAGACAGTTCATTTAGATCTCTGCTTTGGAGGAAAAAAAACTGTTTCAGTGGTCAGACAGGTAATAAACCGACTGCTGAAGCCTCACAGTCTCGTGAGGTGTTTCATCCGAGCAGCAAAATATCAAACCAGATACTGAACTTAACCCTGTAGTCCTACCAGAGGGAAACAAAATGTGTTTGCAACATTAAAATGGATATAAAAAGCAAGACAAGTATTAAAGCTTGAAATTTATCTGGCTGCAATTTCATCTGTTCTTTAAGATCAGTATCATTTTTATGGTATCAATGAGAGCAATGTGCTTGTCAGAGTTAAAAATGTGTCATTTTAGTCAACTTTATCTGGAAAAAAATAAATAAAAAATCATTATTCTGTCTGAGGGGTTTTCACAGTCCGCAGAGTTAACAATAAAGCCAAAGTGTATAAAATATTCAACCAGAGACTGGAACATTTTTCAACCGAGGCAGAAAAAAGTCAAACAATATTATTTCTTTGAAACCTGAGTAAATTGGCTTGGTTTCCTATCAAAATATGGAAAGAAGGCAATGAGCAACTTAAGATGAAATAACCCAATAATCAGCAAGAAACTAGTCAAAAGTTAGAAGAAAAATACTAAAAAAAAACTGCAGCAGCATAAAACATAAAAAGAGACAAAGAACAAAACAAATGACCTGAAAATTGGTGCTATATTACAACAACAACAATAATAATAATAAAACCCAATTATCTTTATGATTAATATAGTTTTTTTTTGCTTTTCCCCTATTTATTTGCTCATTAAATAGGGAAGCAAATTAATAAAGCAAGAAATAAAAACATAAAAAGAAAAAAAAGATCAGGGAAATGCCCTGAAAATAACTGCATAGAAATTTAGAAAATTATTATGTTTTTTTAATCTGTAATTCTGTAAAGTAATTAACATATTTGTAAAATATAGGGTTGTTATTCTTTTACATTTCTAAACCTATTAATTTCTTGCCACGGTGCTTGTTGATTTTTCCTTTTTTTTTTTGTTTTTTTGAAGAAATCAGACCAATTTTCTCAGGGGTCGGACGTGTACTTGTGAAAGGAATCCAAATACAGCAGGTTTTTAATGGTCAAAACAGAGGTGATTTTGGGTTGTTCTAAAGCCAAACTTGTGACCTGAAAGCTGAAGCTTAGATTCACAGCAAGGTAACAACTGCAACTCCACGTATCATACAGCATCATTTAACAAAGGGCTGCGGGTCAGAGGATGAATCCGCTCAGAAATATGCAGAATGACAGTGTGATAAAATCGTCTCCCTCCAAATCTCCTCGCCTCCTCAGCTCCACTCCCCCCTCGTTGTCCCTCACAATCTTCACTGTCAGGCCTCTCCGTCTTGCCCATTACTTCCATCACTCTCACTCTCTATCTCTCGCTGCTAATGGCCTTCTCTCCCTGTCGCTCCATCTATCTGTCTCTCCATTTCTGTCTGTCTCATTTTCTCCTCCGCTTTTTGTCTGTCGCCAACACTCTCTCTGTCTCCAGCTGACATTATCAACACTTGGCTGGACAAGCGCTGGATGAGTTTAACTTGTTTTCACTCAATTTCAGTGGCTGTCTGTGCAGTCCAATACCCAGACTACCACACTATTTAATATGCCAGAAAAAAAGGTTTAGTATGTTCCAACACATAGTATGTCAAATGCAGTATGCCAAAAACACCAGGATGTTCTTATACATCCAGCTGCATTTTACAGTGTGCAAGCCAGCATTTTTCTCTGGCTTTTCTGACTCACAATCCTCTGAGCAACAAAAGAAACGTCACATCGACTGAGCTGCAGACGGATGATCGTTCTGACAGCTGACAGAAGCCGCAATGACGATTTACAGCCCGTTAAAGAGATTGATGACCAGTCCAACTGTAAAAACTAACGGGAATAATAATAAACAAAATGGTCGTAACATTTTTGCAACACGTTCTCATGCCAAGTCATCACATAGTGTCGCTTTAGTGGACCTATGCTCTCGGTATCCTTCTGCTTCTGCTGTGGACGCTCTGCAGGATGCCGCTACCGTGATGTTAAAACAATAACATGATGGGATGACTCTTCACGGGGTTATGTTTAGGCAAAAAAAAAGAACATCCATTTTGGGCCAACAGCACTGAGCGGATGCCATAGTGCATCACACAAACACACCTGAGCACAGCGACCTGGAGGAGCAGAGCCGCCGTCACTGCGAATTTAAACTTCAGGAATACTGAGGCTGATCTCTGTGGCTTCATGAACACGACAGTCTGGAAGAAGCAAACGTTTAAGTCAGAAACAAGAGAACCACTTCTACTCCAGTGTTTCCTGAAAAAGAAAAAGTTCACCTCTTTGGCCTCTCTGTTTTCTACTCTCTTGTTTCTCTTTATTGTGCTTTCACGTCTACATGTGACACACGACGTATTCCCCTGCGTCTGCGATGCCGTGTCAGTTCACCCGTCAAATCAACACGTTTTCATCCCAAGTCGTAATTTATTGCCATTTTGCAGTGGACGTCTATGTCTAATCATTACACCCTAGGTATTACTTTACATCTGCTGTTGACGTTTCAGGATGCTGCTACTGTTTTGTCAACAAATGCACATGATGATGCTGCCCATGGTCATGTGGAGGCAACAAAAGCACATGCTGGCACAGATGGTCGGGTTTAGGCAAAAGAGGCACGTGGTAAGGTTTAGAAAAAAAGCATCATATTCAAACAGGAAGTGAACAAGGGACTCCCGCATGAAAGTCAGAGGTTTGTTGGATCCATCTAACATCCTCCTATCCACCCACCCTATAGGGACCTTTGTGCTCTTTATATTGGATCATTACCGGCAGCGTTTCAACCTGACGCCATCCAGCGGGATATCATACGGACACGACAGATTCCTTCAGGCTGCGCTCTCGACTGACGCCGACCATCAGCATGTCACACTGCCATGGCAGGTGCTGTACAACCGTCTGGTGACGTGTGATAACACTGCAAATGGTTTTAGCGAGCTGCATTCTCAGCTGACGACATCCAAAAGAGTATTATGCAGTCATGAAAAGTGGCTTTTGCATTGGGAAAGCACTGCAAAAACAACGGTATCTGACGAATTTACAGTGAGAATTAGCCGAGATTACCAACAACAAAAGGACATAACGATGAAAATGTCATTTTAGTATTGTGAATACAATATGTTAGAATCTACAGCTCTCTAAGTTGACCTTCATCTCTGATGAGCAAAGTGAATTGGTTTTAGATATACAAGAAAAAGGGTCAAAGTTTAGCACCACGATTGTGTCATACTGCATGCAACAGTACACACTTTTTGCAGGAAATCACTAAATGTAAATTTTACTGATTTACAGAAATCTTTTGAACTGCAAATCACTGCTTACTATATATAAACACACACACACACACACACACACACACACACACACTGTTCCCTCTTTCCTGCTGGATTCAGTAAAATAAAGCTTCACCTAAATGCTTTTTAACAACCAGAAAAAAATAAAGTCACTATAAATCAGATATCAGGTGCATCTCTTGAAACGATGCTCGTTTTATCTTTGTTCGTATCAACAAAAGCCTCAGGCACAATCTCAGTACACAGCAGGATCTTTGGTACGCTGATTATCTGCATGTCACACTTCAATACTTCCCTGTTCAGAGCAAAGAAACTGTGTGTGAAGAGCCACTGATGCCGGGTTTGATTGAATATTTCGAATCTGAAAGACTGAATAAAAGTCTAATCCTTCATCCTGATCCTCTGACAATAAACCTACTTTGAAAATTAAAGGTTGAATTTAGATATAATCGCTCTTGTTTGCTGAGAAGGCAGAAAAACAGAGTGGTTTGGAGTGGTAATAGCAGAAAAATTGTTTTATGAAAGTGCTGTAAATCAAGTTTTTGCACTTTTCTCAAAGGCAATACCTTATATTTTGTGACTAAAATCTTGCCTTTAAAAAAGAAACGATTTACTCAATACCATATTATTTATAGGCTTGATTCTACAATTGAACCACTAAACACAAAGTTTCATAACAGTACAAAGAAAATAATTTCCAGTGGGGGAAAAAACAGACATCTGTAAGTGATATAAAGTCGGAAATAATCGCTTTCTCGCTCTCATCCCCTTCGGTGGCATTTCAAGTGGCTTTAAATGGACTCAAAGGGCTCGCTGCCGGATTGAGGGGCTTTGAACGCTCCGTAACCCCGACCGGCCTCCCTGTCAAACACATCCCAGACCAGCACACACACACACACAAACACTGCGTCGCTCCCTGACCCCTGAGGTGTGGAGAGTGCCCCCCTGTCGCACTCTCCTTAGTGGATTAGACCGGCCATGCGTGTCCACCCCCGCGGGGCAGAAAATTGTCGCGTCCAATCCTCTCTGCATCCAAAAACCTCTTTTTTTTCTCCCCCATTTGCTCCTCTCTGTCTGTCTGTATCTGTCGCCGTCCTCCCCGGGGAGTCTGCCGGATTGAGAGGAAATGTTGCTGATCAGGGAGTGAGACTGTGTGTGTGTGTGTATGTGTGTGTGTGTGTGTGTGTGTGTGTGTGTGCGCGAAAAGTGCACTTGACGTGCTTATCCATCTGATATTCCACTTAATGTGAGAGCTTGTTTCAGCAATCCTGCTTCTGAATCTGAGGATTTGTTGCAGCTGTGCTTCTGAATGTGAGCATGTGTTTGTACATTAATCCATAACAGAATTTAGGATCTTTGAGCTGCTGCTGATCTTCTTTTCAGAGGTCATCATCAGTCCACATAATTCAAAGTATCCGAAACTCAATCCAGTTGGGTTGAACATGTTCTGTCCGGATGAGTCAGATGGACCCACTGTGAGCTCTGATCACATTGTGGATCACTGCAGTTGCTTTTTTAAAGGAACCTCACAGTGATTGTTAAAAATGTATTGCTGTTTGTTATTTCGTGGAGCATCAGGTCTGTTTGAGGACATCACATTTTAGACCAGGTCTAATTTGGACTGTTTGGTCGTATTTCTTTTTGCGCATGTTTTCTCTTTCTTTTCCGTGAAATAAACCAAAAAATGTTTTGGGTAGGATCAAACCTTTTTGGGTAGAGCCACAAAGGTTGATTCATGTTTTTAAATGGCACTATAGAAGACACAATTAGGCTATGTCAACATGTTCTCATCCCAAAATCGTCAGTGGACTTCCACATTTACATTTTACCCACTAGGTATTCTTCTGCGTCTGCTGTTGACCTTCTGGGATGCTGCTTCTGCGATGTCAACACAAGCACATGATGGGACTACACTGCACGCGGTTAAGTTTAGATAACAAAAGCACGTGGTGACCAACGCCAGGGCCTCAACAAACACACAGGCTGCCACTGATGAATAGGTTTAGAAACAGAGGCATGTAGTAAGGGGTGAAAAAATAAAAATTGCATCAGATGGGAAGTAACACTGGACTCACGCATGAAAGTCTAGGGTTTGTTGGATCCATGCATCAGGACCGTCATGCTCCTTATATCACACAGTTACAGGCAGCGTTTAAACCTAATGCTGTCCAGCAGCGAATCATACGGCTGCACCGTGTGGCGTCTGGCGTAACACCCCAACAGCTCTATCTGGCCGTGTTATAAACTAACGCCACCCGGCTGCGAATCATACAGCCATGAAAGGTGACTTTTGGCATCGGTATCTTGCGCCAAAATCACTAACAAGCGTTGATATACGAATACTTCAGAATGAGCACAGGCTGAACATTTATGTTTAGTTAAGAGGTGATTTCTACATTCAGGTGAAGATGACACGTTTGAGTTTCTCTTCTTCCTCGTCTCAGACAGAAGCAAAACACTGCAACCCTTCATAACAATTTTTTCCATCCACCAGAGCCATCTGTGAGACAAATATTAACAACCAGTATTCCCAGTTCAAGCTGCGAATCCATCAACCAACCAACCAACCAACCAACCGTGAAACACTGCATACAGCTCACGACCTCTGACCTTTGCAGCTACAGCCTGAGCATGTGTCGCAGCGCTGTTTCTTCCCTCGTGGCATTTCAGAAGAAGCTGTTTTCTTTCAATGAATAAAACAAGTGAAAAAGTGCAGTTTGCCATTTATATCTGGATTCAGCTCATAGCCCGAGGAGAGGGAGACGGAGGGAGCAGGCCGACACGTTTGAGGTATTTCGAAGAAAAAAAGAAAATCCCTTCCAGCTTTGAGAGTGAGAGGAGATTTTCGGGCACAAAGTGGTATCTTTATCCCTGTAATCAGAGAGATCCAGCAGGAGATATGGTGTGCCTGTCCCTCCTCGCTGCCTCCTTTTTCTCTCTCTCTGCTGCCCATAAAAGCCGTGTTTCATGTCTCATAAACAGTTTTTTGTCGCCCACAACTGGTAAACAGGTAAACAGAAAAGGCCGAACACAGCGGACATTGTCTCTGTGACAACCTCCTGCAGGCTGCCTCCATCCGGATAACTCTACACTGAAAATGTATGAACATGAACGTGGACGGGGAGGAGAGAGGAGAGGAGATTATGATCATGAAGAGGAAAGGAAACAAGTAGATAAAACAATCACTGTTGTAATTGTTTTATCTTTGTAAAGTGTCCTGGGTGCTGAGAAAGGTGCTTATAAAGAAAATGTATTATTATTATTATTATTATTATTATTATTATTCACTTTTGTCTGTCACAGGAGAAAAAAGTGGATGAAATGTGATTGATCCTCACTTTAACGGGAGATCAGAGACTGCTCTGCGCACCATAACAGAGACCCTAACATCCTGAACCAAGCTGTTGCGCTGGATGGGCGGACCTTGTTCAGAGCCGACAGGACACAAGACTCGACACAAAGTAAAAAATGCACAGCAGGATTTTTTATGATGCCACCAGCAGCAACATGCCCAAACAGCTGGTTGGGTTTTTCATGCCAGCAGGTGATTTTAATGAACTCATCTTTCAACTCCACAGATGTAGCAGGAACAAGGACAAATTGTAATTTCATTACAGGATGCCGCTACCATGATGTCAGCAAATGCACATGGTGGGATGACACTGCACATGGTTCTGTTTAGGAAACAAAAGGACATGGCAACCAACACCAGGACGTCAATAAATGCACACACTCTGACACAGATTGTTAGGATTAGGGGACGCAGGCACATTGTAAGGTGCAGAAAAATATTACATTCAGATGGGAAGAAAACACTGGACTCCTGCATGAAAGTCTGGGGTTTGTTGGACCCCTCCACCGCCCCTCTTGCCTGCCCTTTAGGTACCTTACATTACATCGTCACTGGCATCGTTTAAACCTCACGCCATCTAGCGGTGTATTATGTGGACACAACAGTGTGTTTCTTTTGTGTATTCTCGCTCCTCAGAGCAGAAATAGCTTTGAGACGGTCATAAAGATGACAAAGCAAAATTATTTCCAGTTCACACCATGATCAGGAAAAAGAGGGAATACTAAAAAAGCCACTTGGGATGCAGGAGAGGATAGGAGAGTGAAGAGGAGAGGAAATAAGGAGATAAAAACAGATGAGAGAAAAGGAGAAAAGGGAATGAAAGTAGAGGGAGGAAAAGGAAGAGGAAAAAAAGAAGAAAAGGAAAAATCTTAAAAGAGCAGAACTCAGTCAAAAAGATGAAAAACTGAGGAATGTGTAGCTGCAGAGATGAGGAGGAGGAGGAGGAGGAGGAGGAGGAGGAGGAGAGTGGGGAGGTGGAGGGCAGGAGAAGGAGAGATGACGAGACAGAGACGAGGGAGAGAGAAGATGACAGGGCTGAAATAAGGGGAAGAAATGAGGAATGATATTCTTTTAAACACACACACACACACACACACACACACACACACAGAGACACACACACACACACACACACACACACACACACACACACACAGGCTTTAAGCTGCACCGCTGGGAGTCGGTGGCTCTGACTTGCACTCCATGTTGGTGGGAAAGGAGTCGGCTGCTTGTCAAGCGAATCGCTTAGCGGCGTTTGAAGACTCCCAGAGTGGGACTGAGATCGAGTGTCATGTTGAATCAGCCTTTTGCTCCTGCAGCCTGGATGCACCATTACAGCAAATTATTTACAATTTTCATCTATTAGTGTTAATCTGTCTATAGATTCTGCGGCCGCACACACACACACACACTTACACACACATCGACTGCCTCCCTGCCATCCTCTGACTGCTGCTTTTCATCTCTTTTTATTCCTCTCTTCTTCTCATTCTGTCTTCATGTTGTTTTTCCTTCAGTCTGTCTGTAATGTTTTTCTTTTTTTTCCCTCTCTCCTCCTGTCATACGCTGTGCTTTTACCTGTTAAAACAAACTTCTCTGGAGGAAAGTCAAATCAGCAGTCTCTAATTAATGTTGAAACTTTGAGTAATGGAACAGCTTTGAGATAGACCTGCAGTACTGGATCAAGAAGCTGGTGAAAAATAAGGTGTCAGATTAAATAGTCTACACCTGTTATTTATCTGTATCGTACACACATTTAATCACAGTTTAGGGGAATATATAGATCAGACTCATTTTCAGAATATACTGTCCATATTTTTTAAATTATTTTTATTGCAAAATTTTCTATGTTTATGTTTCTTGACTTTGCAGCACTTAATTTTCCTTATTTTTACTGTATTTTTACTGTATGCTCTTTGTTTTGCCAGTTTCCTCTATGTGAAAAGAGAACTTGACTTAGGGCCTTTTCTACATATAAGCAGAAAAAATGGGGGTAGTATGACATTGTCTTGTGTGCACGCTCTGAGTCCGATCTTGGTCCTACTCTGGAATACGTTTCTTAAGAACTTTTGATTTTGCCGATGTAAACGTAGCCTAAAGTGCTGACTTCTTAACTGCCATGAAATGACGGCAGTAAAATCTGATGCAGCGTCATTTTAAAATGGTTTCTTCTCACAAGATTTTGCCATTGTTTTAAGTCTTTGCTCACATTTCTATTGTCATCGCACTAGCCGTCATTATTTCCAATCCAAGCCACGTAGGCGTTTTATGGAGTGATAATGAAAGGAAGATGAAAGGAGGGCCCCTTATATTTTGGATTGAAAACTTCGGGATGATCCGCTCAACTTTCTCAGTTATGTGATGCAATAACAGCTCTTGTAGCTCCTGCTGCATCATGGGAGCCAGTTCCTACTGACAAGCACAGAGACGTAGCATCATGTGACCTAGAAAAGACTACAAAGTATTTCTATTGCAGTATTGCAAAATATGGCTTTTTCAAATGGCCTGAAATACCAACTCAATGGTTGGTAAAAAAAATTTTTTGAAAATTGACATGTTTCCATTAGGCCTATTTTGTACTCATAATTTCAATTTGCAAAAACTGAGGGTTAGTGGAAACCCGCCTGCTTCTGATGACCTCGCCTCTCATCCTAAAGTGCTCTTGCAAAAATGCATTTTCTCAGACTGCTTAGAGCTCACAATATAAGAAGTATCACTTCAGCAAACAAAAGCAGGTACTTATATAAGAAGCAACGCCTCGGTTCTTCCTGGAAGATCTCTTCGTTGTCCGTGACTCATTGTGCATGTCTTTATTTCTACCTTTTTGTGTTCATCGTCCTGTTTTTCACCCTCTGTTTCTCCCTCTATTCATCTTTCATGACTCTCGCTCTCCTCTTCCCGCTCTCCTTCATCATGTCCCTTCACTTGTTTATTTCTTGTCTCTGTCATTTCCTCTCCCAGTCCTCAGCGCGGGACACCGGGTCACATCCTCGTCTCCGTACACCTGCATATTAAGCACCGGTGTTTGTGTGTGAGTGAAAGGGGGAGAGATGAGAGAGATGTGTGTGTGTTTGTGAGTCGGCAGTTGCGTCGAATTTCCATTTTAATCAGCGAGTCGGTGAGCGAACAATCCTATTACCGCAAGGGAGGACAGAAGGGCCACTTCACAACCTCTCCCTCTCTCCCCCCCCGATCTCCCTGCATCCCTCTCTCTCAGAGACGACAAATTAATCATCTCTCTAATGCCTCATGAAAGCCAGACTTTTTTTTTTCTTTTTCTTAATTCGGGAGGTGGAGTATATCTTTCACTCACCCCCTCCTCCTCCTCCTCCTGTAGACACACACACACCCACAAAGACACACTCTTTCTCCGTCCTCTCCTCTTCTCCTTTCACTATTAGTGTTGGAAAGATTAATGTTTTTCCGGATGCCGAGGATGTGTAGTTGCACCCGCAGGGGAGGATATACACACAAATATATACCTGGTTGCACACACGCATGCACGCTCCTGTACTATATGAAATGCACATTCACGCCTACACACATGTGGACCCACATAACAACGCTCCAAAGGCCATCATCATTTCCCAATTTTTTTTCTCTCTCGCTGAATTCAGTATTGACGGATTGCAGAGGAGGAGGAGGAGCGCAGATATCGATCAAGGACAAAAGAGGAGAACAGAGAAACACTCTCATCATTAAGAGGAGGGAAAGAAAAGGCTGTATACCGAGGAAGCGGCCTAATGAGAAAAAATACGGTTGCCAGGTAGCACACTATAGCTCGGTTACACACCCCTGAACCTACACAGAGAAATTTTGTCAGGAGTTTAAATCGCTCTGGTTATGCTCCAAACAAAATGCTTGTCAGATCCTCTAAAAGCGTATAAAAGCACCTTAAAGCTTTCCAACAGCGATTGCACGAGGCATCCAATCATTTGTATACCTGGAGACACAGTTAATTCAACACAGTGACGTCATTAAGCCTGGGTATCGTTCCAGTTTTAAATCTGAATACATACAGTCCGAAATTTGAAAACGATAATTTCTGTTTTTAAGGTCAACTTTAGCGATTTTTTATTTTGTGTGGGTCTGGAAGGCTTTGTTTTTGTTGATTAAATCACTAAAAAAAAAAATTAAAGAAAAAAATATCAGCAAAAACTTTTAGAGGCATATACTTTTTTTTAAAATCACCAAACATTTAAAAAAAAAAAAAATCAGCAAAAACTTTTTGAGAAACACCATTTGCTTTTAAAGAGAAAACAAAACAGAAAATCAAATTTAAAAATAAATAAATTTAAAAATCACCAACGTTTTCAATTAAAAAAAAAAAAAAGTCACCAAAAATTTTGAAAAAAAAAAAAAGTTAAAATTTTTTAATTGAAAACATGCCTTCCAAACTTGCGGAGAGCCCAGTACTAATTACTAAAAACTACTTATATTTTTAACATCACAATTCATAATCAAAGTTTAAAAAAAAAGAAAAAGTTTTTTAAGGTGCCAGATTGTATAGAAAAGCATCAAAGCTGTGAAGTTTGATCAGACACCGCCATCTTTGTGTTCAGAGAGTCAGTCTGATGTCGAGTAAACTGAGAGTCACAGTGAAATGTTGTCAGAGCTCTGCTGACTCGGTCCTCTGAGGTGTGATGAGGAAACCTGACCTAAAGGCAGTTACAGTATTTATTCTGCTCCGAGCACATCGCTGCTGAGGGAAATACTCCACGCCCAGGAGGAATTGTTGGAGTGTCTCGGGGGCGACTCCCGGGGAAATGCAACTCAGCATAAAGGCCAAAACCTGGTATAAATACAGAGCAGTGTAAGTATTACTGCCTCTCTGAACTGAGTCAACTCTTTATGTTTGTCAAACACCCCACAAAGAAAGGACATTTTATTTATGAGTTCATCGTGAGTCATAATAACTGTTCAGCTCAGTCTGTCACGTCATCATGTCCTTCTCCTCGTCTTCCCTCCTTGAACCTCTACACCTGCGGACTCTCTGCCCCACAACTGCACACTATTTGTAACCACGGCAGCCGAGGACTCTGACATCCAGCTTCAAGATCTCCTAAAAACCAGCCACACGGACACCTGATGCAAGAGCTGGTCCACACAACTGAAAGATTTCAGGCACTGTCTTACAGACGCTCACCTCAGGTCTGAGACGATTTCCTGTCTGAAAAAAACGAATGTAAAGGTCCTGGGCTGGCTCACTAGACCGGTTGGATGTACTGCCAAATTCTTGGAAACGGCTTTTGGTAGGCAACAGCTCTGGTGGACATTTCTGCAGTCAGCATGCCAATGGCAGGCTCCCTAAAAATGCAGGACATCTGTTGCATTGTGTTGTGTGATAAAACTGCATATTGCAGAGCGTTCGTCTATGTGACCATCCCAAAGCGCACCTGTGCAATAATCATGCTGCTAATCTGCATCTTGAGATGCTACACCTGTCAGGCGGACGGATTACAGATTATGTAGAAATGGATTTAAACAATCTGTTCTGAATTCAATTCAATGTCGAAATCTTTAATTTCAACTTGTGAAAAATGGGAGCAAAAAAAAAAGTTGCATTTATATTTTTTTGTTCATTGGAGTTTAAAGGTTCACTCAACACACCTTCACCTCTGACCTGCTGGAGCTCTTATTGGCAGTGATGAAGGCACACACACACACGCGCACGCACGCACGCACGCAAACACACACACACACACACACACAGCATATTGACTGGCTGAGTGTTCACACACGTAATGGGCACACCTGCATATTGACTGGCTGAACCTGAAACAGGCACTAAACTACAAGTTGGACTGAGACTGAAAGGGGACTAAACGGAGGAGAGACGGAGACGGAGGAGAGACGGAGGAGAGAGACGGAGGAGAGATGGATGGAACAACGAGGGCAAGGAAAGAAGGAAGATAAGGGGGGAGAAATCAAAAGAGAAAGTGTGTGAAAACTGCAGTGAGGGAGGAAGAAAGAGGAGATATAGAGAGCTGGATGGACTTTAGGACAAATTAAAGGACGGTCCAGATGAAGGTGAAAAAGGAGAAGACCGGTAGAGAGAGAAGTTTATACATGTTGTCAAACTATGTGTTAAGATTTACATCATGTGTTCATTGATTTATATGTATTTACAAACGTGTATCTATTTATTTTTCGTTTTTTTAGAGCGACCTCATTCAAAGGTTGGGTGGAAAACAGGCATTCAAAGAGAGGGGTGAAGACGTATTGTCATGTAAATTGAAGGATAATGTAGCACATTTTTACACAGTCTCTTCTGGACAGTCCGTTCTCATTCTGAACTCGTCAAATTTTGTAGCTTCACACGTGATTTCAGCATCAGACACCCACACCAAAAGCCCCTTTTCCTGGCCGTATGATGCACCTCTGGGAGGCACTGATTTGAAACGCAGCCAAAGGGCGTCTATCGCAGTGGTATGATACGCTGCCGGTCAGCTGGATGGCACCGTCGTGGTATCTGAAAGTCATACTTGAGTAAAAAATAGAAGTTTTCAGTCACCTATTAGAGTTTTATTTGAGTAAAAGTCTTAAATCATTTGATGTTTACTGTACTTAAGTATCAAAAGCAATTTTATTGTATTAAAATATAATTTATATTACATGTAAAAAATACAAAAATAATATATATTTTTTTAAATAAGTTAATAAAAAACCAAGCGCTCTCTTATAATGTGGCTGGACGGCACTTAATGTGGCGGTATGATACACAGAGGGACAGTAACAGTGTTAAACTCTGCTGGCAACAACTGAACTGGCAGCTCGGTGGTGGATGGGTCCAACAAACCCCGGACTTCCACCTCAACACCCCGCTGTTCACTTCCTGTAATGATGTTGAGGCAAATGATATGTTTTTATTCTAAACCTAACCATGTGCTTTTGTTGTTCAAGGACAAAACATTAATACGAGGTGTTTTTACCGACTTAAGTTCATTTTCAAAGAAACTGTACATTTCCAATGAGAACAGAAGCAAACTGAATAAATTTAATGGGCCTAAATTTTCACGCCAACCCACAACGTCAACACAAAAAGCAGTAAGATACCGCAGATACCGATATCGCATCATACGTAGACACAAACGACACTGACCAAGCGGCAACACGTGAGCGTGTCATCATGTGAGCGCGTCGTCCTGGAGGGCCAACAAAGGCACTCACATGCAAAGAGACATAAATATTGTTTAAAGATTTTTAAAAAAGGGCTTGAGAGAGAAGTTAAAACTCAGCCAGCTGACCAATCACAGCAGGAACCGGGTGTGACTGTCCGATTTTTGGTTTTGGAAAGTTCTGATATGCTGTTTATGATTTTCCCCTTGAAGAAGTGGGGGGGGGGCAGTGACTGACGGCAATAAAAAAACTTTAAAGGGCCGTAAATACTCGAGAACATCTGAAACACTGTGATAGCAACACTTCTGTGGACAGCTGACGACTGAAATAAAACGCGGTTTTATGAAGTTGGGCCAAAGATGAAATGAAACATCTGTCTGCGCTTTCTGAAATATGAAACAGGTAGGTACGGTGGAACATGGTGAAAAGGACAAGGTGTTCTTTAAAACTGAGAACAAAAATGTCTGACTGATAAAAATTTCAAAAAATCTGAAATTTAAGACCGAGAGGTCATAAATTGTTAAATCTCATATATTTATTACTCTGGTTCTGCCCAAGTTCATGTGCAGGGGAGAAGGAAGTACAACAGGTCACATCAGCCTCGGATCCTCTTTGGGCTCAACACAGAAGTCAAAAAAAGGTGCCGCGACTCTTATGTATTTTGAAGCATCATCAGGGGATCAATTTGATCATTTTTCTACAAAAAAATGCATTTTTTCAATGCTCTAAATCAGTAAATTTACCTAATAAATGAACCACAAGTGTCAATAGGAGGTTAGAAAATGCATCTTGCTCCTCAGTGTTATCACGTTCACTGTATCTTGTTTAACCCTTTGAAACCTACGCAAATTGGGTCGATTATTTTTTATTTATTTTTTTATTTTTTCAAAGCCATGAGCAACTTAATAAGAAGTGGCCCAAAAATGAGCAAGAAATTGGTTTAAAGTTACAACAAAATTATCTGAAAATAGACATAAAGGTAAAAATAACAAACCAACAAAAACGAAAATTACCTCTAGAAAGTGCTAAAGTTGCAGTAACCCAAAAGAAGAAAAAGGGAAAGGAAAAATACAAACAAACAAGAAAATTATCCTACGAAAGTGCAAAAAATACTTTTTTTTTCCCGTCACATAATTTTTAATATATTATTTGGCTATAGCAGCTATATAAATCAAATAAGAAAGAAACTGGTTAGAACAAACAAGAAAATTACCGTACACAGTGTTAATAGATAAATATAGCTTTTTTCCATCATATAAGAATAAAAACTGCATTTATAGATTACAATTTTTGGACATTTTTGCCGATTTCTTTGATATTAATTTATAATCCTGCAGAGCTTCCTGTCAGGTCTTTGACTTTACATCTTTAGGTGGTTTTGTTTCCGTGTTTTTGAAGGGAATCGAACAAAATTTCTCAGGTTTCAGAGGTTTTCTAATGATCTGGCAAAATTCGTGGAGCTTTGAAACCCTAAGACACTCACAAAAGGAGGGCTGACGAATGCTTATTACTCCTTCAGAGGTCAAGTTTTTTTCTTTCTAAGTTTCAGTTTGTCCAATTGGCAACAATATTTTCTCTGTGAATCAGGAGAACGAGTCTCTCAGCCGGAGCTGGTTATTGAGTTGTTTTATCCGAGCTGGGTCGACAAGTTCAAACCATCATTTTTGAGTGCATCACTCCCCAAATTTTGTGCTTCTCCTTCACTGAGCACTTTCTCCTCACCTGCAATTATATTATTGATTACTGCAAAATTACAAAATTGCTGGTTTCGAGAGGAAAAAAAAACCAAGAAAAGGGAGGAAGACTGCCTCAATTTTTTCCTACTGTAAGATTTTCTGTGCAACATCATCAGAAAATTAGCAATAAATAGATTAAATAAAGGACACAATGACAAATAAAATGATAAAATAAGAAATATATAATAAATAAATAAGTAAACAAACAAACAAGTATATAAATAAATAAATATGTAATTATGATTATTATCTATAATTATACTTCTTATCTGGCTTTCTCTCTTTTTTCCCCTCGACATTTCCCCCCCCAAGCTTTTTAGAAAATAATTATCTAAATCTACTATTTCTTGCAGTTTGTAGAACATCTCTTACCACGTTCCTCATTGCCTTTTTTACCATGTTTTTTAAAGACATAACCGATTTGCATGCAGTTCAAAGGTTTTTAAACGTGTGTGAAAGGCATCTGAAAGCAGCACAAACAAAGTGATGTCGCTCCAGATTTCAAAGGGTTAAAGTCGGTCAGTACATTTGCTCAGCTGAAGCTGCTGCAGGTGTTTCTCCTCCGGCCACTGACAAAAAAAAAAGTGCATCTCGGACTCTTTTTCTGCCTGATGATGAAAAGAAAGACGCACAAAAAAAAGAGCCGTTTTTGTTAAAGCGCAAACAGAACATGAGGAGGAATGGGTTTGTTTTAGCCTCGTTAGCGCTGACAGGGGTGTGAGTTATTGGCTTAATAACGTGTTTGTGTGTGCGGCCTTTCAGCGGTGAGAAAGAGCCACAGGTGCCTGCGACGCCAAGTACACCAAAGGAGTGTACATGCGATTGTCCATGATGAATGAAAATGAGTGTGTGTGTGTGTGTGTGTTTTCATGTGTTTGTACCTTATCTCACTCACTAGTCTCTGCCTCATAGAGGCTTTTGTGTTATCTGATAAGCCTGCAGAGGCGTGTGTGTGCGCGTGTGTGTGCGCGTGTGTGTGCGTGTGTGTGTGTGTGTGTGTGTGTGTAAATCAGTATTTAGCCGTGTATTATTCTCCCAAACATACATTACTCTGAGGTGTTATAAATATTCTTTATCTGCTCCTTCCCCCCTTCTTTCCCTCCTCTGTCCATCCATCCGTCGCTCTCCACCCACCAAACCTCCTTCGTGCGGTGTATTAAATCCCCGCAATTGATGAATAAATACGCCACATTAAAACATAAGATATGAAATTGATTCATTCTTTGCTTTAAATAGCATTATGAAAACAGGGAGAGCGCCGTTAATCAGCAGCAAGGTGGGAACTGATTTTTTCGCAGGCGGAGGCGTGCAGATGCTAGTTGCTGCGGGCTCATCAGCTTTACGACGTTAACGGCGGTACTTTATGGCGGCAGTGGAAACATCGATTTATGCTGATGACTCTGCCTCTGTTGATGTGATGCAGCCGCGGCGCGCTGGCCTTTAGCTGCAAAAACAGGCGATATTCTCTGTGATGTAGTGGCTCTTCCTGCCGTTTAACATACGGAGGTTAAAAAGAAGCAGGAGGCAGAATCACGAGCTCGTTACTACACGTCCCACAAACATATATATAGTATTTCAATTTCAGGAGTGCTGCATTGTTCGCACTACGTTTGTAAGGCGAGGGCGGGATGATTACAGCCACTGAAGAGGAGATGATCTAGTTAAAAGATTTCAGAATTTAAAGCTACAGTTAGTAACTAAAAAAAATCCTTATTTGCTGAAACTGTCACCATACGCAGCACTAAATCAGACAGATAATCTGTGAAATCTGTTAATCCCGGCTCAAACTGTCAAACTAAGCAGCGCTGATCAAATATGAATCAAGATTCTGTTACTGCATTGCCTATTTCTCAGCTCAAATGTTTTGGAAACATATTTTAGTGAACTGTTTAGCTGCAAAAGGAGAACATCGGTCCAGCTGTTGGACAGTGCTTGTTACTCCCATTTAACCTTTTTGGCCGCACCACAAACTTCCTCATTTTATTCACGCATTCACCCAAACATCTCCATTGCAAACACCTTTTGGGTGAAAAATAGAGGCAGTGGGAGCACTTCTGGTGTCCCTCAAACTATCGGTGCTCATGGAAAGAAATACTTCAAAAAATGAGGAACTTATAACCTAAAACCTGAGGTATAAAAGATCCAGGTCCATGCGCTCAGGATGAAACCACCCTGAGTGCCTGACCACGGAGGTCTCAGCAGATTTTAAGACGTCTTCTTCTTTTGTAATCACGCTATATCACAACTACAACCAGAACTATCTGACTGACCAAAATGACCGGCCTGCTCTTAATCCAAAGTTATTAAATATACTCAGAAATATAAATAAAATATAATCATAAATATATATGATTTCGGCCTTTGATATCAACACCAAACGCCACCTTTCGCGGCAGTATGATACACCGCCGGTCAGCTGGGTGTGTGGATGGATAATGGAATAAATAAATGTAAAGACAGTAAAAAATAAATAAATTGATTAAAAGAAAATGACCTGAAAAAAGTTCTAAAATAAAAAAATCAGTCACATAATTTTACATAAGTAATCATAACAATTTTTCTTTTTTTTATCCCATGCTTTCAAATTAATAATTTTCCAATTTACTAATTTCTTGCCATATCAAGTTGCTCATTGCCTTTTTTTTTTTTAATAAACATGTATTTATTGAGTTTTGGAATTTTTTTAAACTTTTAAACTTTTAACAAACTCCACACTTACAGATAAAACAAAACACATGCTATTTTACTGTCCGACGTCTTTAACTTTTATAATATAATAATATGTGTGAAAGACGTCGGACAGTAAAATGTTGTTAGTAGTGTTTTGTTTTATCTGTAAGGTTGGAGTTTGAGTTTTCCCCTGAAAAAAGAGTCACACATTTTCCTCCAGCTGTGACACATGCAGTTTGTGTCATTACGCAGCTCAGACACCTCGCCATGTGAAAATATTCTCCTCACAACGCTGACAGAAAACTGCCAAGGTTTTCTTTGTTTGAAGAATGAAATTACAAGTCTTTAGAGGACAAAAAAAGAAAATCTGTCCAGCTGTGCCACACGTAGTCAATATCATTATGAAAGATTAACCTCACCATGTGAAAACTTTCTTCAAATAAAAATGATCGAAGGCTCTCGTTCCAAAGAGTACCTATAATTGCAGGTCTTCAGAGGACAGAAGAGATGTCTTTGACGGGAAAACCACCTGGAGAGCATTTTAAGTTCATCTTTTATGTGTCCTGAGGAATCTAAGCACACCGCACGTCCACATGAATTTATACATGGTATTGTGATGGATCCTGAAAGCGTTTGTTCTCACAGAGACGGGGAAAGCTTTGTGGTTTGAAAACAGACGCTGCGGACTGGAGCTTCTGAAAGGAAACTCGAGAGGGAAGCTCAGGGGATGGCGTCCTCCTCTGCTGTGCAGGAAGATAGTATTTACCCATATGGCAACACAATGTGGTTAGAGAAGACGTGAATCATGAATCAGGTTCTGGGTGGGCACAGTGTGTGTACATACGCACACATATTTACATGTCAGCTGCGTCTCCTAGAATTTATGTTTATAAAACACTCATTTGTTCTCCTAATTATGTTCAAGTGGGAAACTCAGTTCTGCCTGGATCACGTCCACAGATGTTTTTCCACGAAAAGGCAGTGCAGTACTTTAATGCTTGAATACTAAAAAAACTGGCTTGATTTCTGTCAAAAGCATGAAAGAAGGCAATGAGCAACTTATATTTAGCAAGAAATTAGTAAAAAGGTTTGTTTTGTTGATGTGTACTGCAGTGTGCTCTTTATATATGTCAGTCCATCCTCGTTCTTAACTCGTCAAATAGTGCCGCTCTGTCGCTGCGTTCAGCGTACGAGTGACACCAAAACCAAAACCTGTATAAATAAATAAAACAACACAGACTTTTGATGCATTAATCCTCCATCAAATCACGCCACACTCCTTTGCATGCAATCATACCTTCATCGTCTAATTTACACATGCACTCTCTCGCCTATGCAAATCAAATCTGTGTGTGTGTGTGTGTGTGTGTGTGTGTGTGTGTGTGTGTGTGTGTAACCAACAGGTGTTGCATTTCTCGCTCGCTGTCTAAACATGGCATGAAATGAGGTGATGATGACTCCATTTGTTTGAGCGTACTCCGTTGCTCGGCGAAAGCGGGACAACATAAAATAGCGGGGCAGCATGGAAATGTTCCCTTTCCCTCGTTCATTACAACATTATGCTAAGCTGCACGCTTGACTATGAACCAGATGTTGTGTAATTAACCTCAGAGTGAAGATAGCGTTCTGCCCTATTGTCTCTCACCTTCAAGAGTGAAATGGAAACCGGGCTGAGGCGGAGATAAGGGGGGAGGTACTCCCGAGGTTTCCGCAGGCACATGAACCGAACTGAACTGAGCCGAGTCCAACCTGGTGGAAGCAGAGCTAAAACTAATTAAGCACCGCGCGCAGATAGCCCTCCGTACCATTGTCTGTGTAACCTTCAGCTCAAACTGTGTGAGCAGACGAAACCTCAAACGGGGAGGGGAGAAACGTGGAGGTGCACTTTGTGTTCGCAGGTGATTTTTAAAACATCACAATGTGTTTTACAGAATATCTCACAGCTGATAGTTTCACTACGTGAAATACTGCTGAAGGCTTCAGAATAAATATTCGCTCAAAAAATTTTTAAAAAATGATGTGATGCAATCACTGAAAAGGCTGAGGTACTGTCTTTTCGTTAACCCTTTGAAACCGGAACACATTGGCTTGATTTCTTTCAAAAACATGGGAAGAGGGCAATGAGCAATGAAAGAAGAAATGACTCAAAAAATTAGCAAGAAATTATTTAAAAGTACAAGAAAATTACTGGCAAACAATAAAAAATAAAATAAAAATAATTAAAACATGGGCATGACCTGTTGAATCTTATTGTATTTCTACTGCTGCATACTCAGTGAAATCTGGACTTTATTGTTGGTCCATTTGTCCATGTTATCTTCCTCTACCCGCTTGCACCGACATGTACATCAGCTGAACCATCAACCACAACAAAAAACAGAGAAGCTCATATTACAACAAACAAAGAAGGAGTGGGACTTCATTCCCTGCTCAGAGCGCCATTAATCACTATATCTTCACCTAGCAAGAAGCAGTTTGCTGCTGCTTTAACCCTCTGACACCTGGATCGACATATTCATTCTTGTGCCACGTTTAGATGCCTTTTACAGGTATCTAAATCTTTGAAAACTGACCAAATTTGTTTTATTTCTGTAGAAAGTTTGCAAAGACAAACTTTGCAACAAGTGTCTTGCAAAAAAAACTTGCTTCATGTAACTTTTAACATGCTAATATTTCTGCCCTGTCTAAAAGTTGCTTGTTACCTTCTTCCCATACTTTTGACAGAAATCAGCTAGTTTGTTCAGGTTTGAAAGGGTTAATAATGCCACAAAGTCTCCATAAAGTGCATTGTGTAAATCTGATTCTGCATGTAAAATGAATTTGTTGAAATTAGTTGAAAATGCAAAGTTTGGAAATATTCATGTCAAGTTTAAAGCCTGATTTTGAGGTTTATCAGTGTTTGTTTGGACGAAGCTTTGCATGCACATTTGTTTGCACGTACTTTGATAAATGAGGGTGATTGTTCCCTCGGCTTTCACTCTGACTGGCTGACCTCTTGCGTGCTGTAAATCTCCTGCAACAGCTGTCACTGGGCTGCCCGGTGGCTTTCGGGAGGGGGACGGAGATGGCTCGGGGGGTAATAGTTCACTCCCCATGATTCATTGCTTCTATCGGGTTTATTAATACGTTGAAATGAGTTATATCGAAGCAAGGTCAGAAAAATGAGTGTGTTCCATTTAGCTGTTTCATAGATTATGTGTAAAGAGATCACAGTAATCTCTCACTAAACAACTTGTGAGTGTAAAATGTAACACTACATTCACTGAATGAATATATCAGTACTCTTTGAGGGGGAGAAAAGACCAAGACGACACGTCAGTGGTCGACTAAAGCGCACAGAGAAAGTGTGATCAGTCTTGGTGTAGCCACCTACAGCAACATGTTGCCTCCATACTTTCATGAACTGCAGTTCACAATTTGAATACAGTATAGCCTCACAGTCTAAACACATGCCGGTTAATCCATATCATACACCAGCTGCACACCGAGCCAATCAAATTAAGCCTTTTCAACCCAATTCCTCCTGCTCAGGTTAAGTCAACCACTCTCACAACCTAAATAATGACCTGTGGGTTCCTGCTTCTGCTTTTTGGTCGACCATCTGTTAATCCGTCACCACTGACATGACAATGTTTGACTGCTGCTGCTGACTGTGTTTTTACTGTTTTATTTGACCGGTCCGATGTTAAACTGAATTATCCTTCTGGGATAAATAAAGTTGTCTGAAGCTCAATCTAAAACATTACGAGCAAAATAACAAAACAAAAATAAATGCAGGCAGTTAAGACTGTTTGGGACCTGAAGGCCAAACAACTAAGACACAAAGGACATTTCTTACTATCATATTTGAAATCTTGTGTTTTGCTACCAGTTATTAAGTAAGCATTACTTAAATGGTAAATGGACTGCACGTGTACAGCTCTTTTCTAGTCTTCTGATCACTCAAAGCGCTTCCACACATTCACCAGTTCACACACACATTCACACACAGCTGGCCGAGGCTTCTGTACAAGGTGCCAGCTGCTACTCAGTAACCATTCACACGCACTCACACTCCGATGACGCGGCATCGGAAGCAATTTGGAGTTCAGTATCTTGGCCAAGGATACTTCGACCTGTTGCCTGGAGGAGCCGCCGACCCGCTCTACCTCTGAACCACATCCTCATGGGGACCAGTCAAGTTTGTTGGAAATGCTTTTGATTATATAAGAGAAGCTAATTCCCCTCACTCAATGTAGTGCGCTTGTTTCATTAGAAGTTGTCATAACTCAGAAAGACTGATGCAAACCATTGTTTTCTAGGTTTTTTTTTTTAGCCAAATAATTTGTTTTTAGAGTGCACAGCCAGACAGCGACCCGGCAAAACAAACCAATACGCCTCCTTAACCGCACTTACAAGCTGACTTTATGTCCCAATATCACACAGCCTCCTCCGTTTATCTAAACCTTGCATGCGTATATCACTGAGTACAGAAATCTCTCAACAGAGGTGACACCACCGTTTGGACAACTGCCTGCCACTCCCCCCTCAGGAGAAGGGCACATCTGATTTGGTGCTTTCACTGAAAGTACCGCTGTCATGTTGCAGCGTGTCCTCTGTAATCTCTTTATACGAGAGGCTGATATGAGCAGTGGGGCCAGCTGCCTCTCTCAGGGCCCACGCTACCTCATGAGGACCCTCCAGGGCCGGTGGGTGAAGGTGAGGTGCCAGCATGTTGGAGAATCACAGAGAGAGCTCTGTTCTCACAAAGGACAGCAAAGTGAAAAGTAGGCTTTTGAAAGCAGCTGCACTCTCTCCCCTCAGCCTTCACCCTCTGTTGACGTCAGTACTTATCTGAGTCATAATATGGATGTTGTCAAGGTGAGCTGTGTTTGTCTGCACCTGCAGCCAAGGTCCCTTTTGGGAGTTTAATGTCATCTTATTCTCTTGCAGAACCTGTTCAGGTGCCTCCAACATCATCACTATAACTACCGTCTCACAGTTGTACGCTTTAGTGAAAACAGTCGAGCTGCACTTACAGTTTACATCATATCTGTGAAAACACGGATGCTTCACACACATCTTGACCTCGGCAGCACAGAACACCTCTACAGTCAGCACAGTTTGAAGATTAGTGTCTTGTCT
Source organism: Plectropomus leopardus (assembly GCF_008729295.1). Lineage (NCBI taxonomy): Eukaryota > Metazoa > Chordata > Actinopteri > Perciformes > Serranidae > Plectropomus > Plectropomus leopardus. The sequence continues at coordinate 1,690,950 of NC_056477.1, read as the reverse complement.
TCGGTATCAGACCCTCAGTTTCTGAGTTATGTTGCCTAAAAATCAAAATATGCTTTTGCAGAATATTATGGTGTCACGTAAAGTTGACTTTGTCCTTTTATATACAAAATTGTACAATTTTATGAAATTTGTTATTATATCCTTTTAAACATTCGTGTAACATTTTGGCATAATCAGCGCATGAATCCTTGAATTACAACTAAAAACATGTCCTATGAAGTCAGTGATCTTGACCCCTCAAATTCTATTTAGTTTACTTTTAGGTCCAACTGGACATTTGTGCCAAATTTAAGAAAACTCCCTCAAAGCCTTCTTGAGATATTGCACTGTTGAAAATGAGATGTGACCTTGATCTTTGAAAAACTAATCAATTAATCTTTACAAGTAGTTGTTTGTGCAAAACTGAAGGAAACTCCGTCAGGGTGTTGAGATACTATGTTCAGTGATCTTGACCTTTGGCCACCAAATTCTAATCAGTTCATCTTTATACTCAAATGGACATTTGTGCCAAATTTAAGGCAACTCCATCAAGGTGTTTTTCAGATATTGCATCAACTAGAATAAAACAAATGTGCAGACAAACTGTCCTTGACCTTTGACCACAAAAGCTTATCAGTTCATCTGAAGTCTAAGTGGACGTTTATGCCAAATTAGATAGAAATAGATAAAAAGATATTTGTGAGATAGCGTGTTTATGAAATACATGCAAAGTCACACGACCTTCGAACACCAAATTCGAGTCTAGTCTTGAAGTGGACGTTTGCGCTACATTTGAAGAAATTCTCTCAATGCACTGTTGAAATATCACGTCCACGATGGGACAGAAAGATGGAAGGACAGACAGAAAAGCTGAAAACATAATGCCTCCAGCGATTCTGGCACAAAGGCATTTAAAAAAGATCGGTTTAACAATTTCACTGTTTAAGTTCTTTAGTTCAGATTCAGATCAAGTCCACACCATTGTTGGTTCAAACTATTTTTCTGAGGTCACTACGAACATCGGCCTGTATAAATACTGTTTATAAGGTTACAAGCTCGCCAACCATCTCTCTGCAAAAGAATAAGTGCATCTTGACTCTTTCTGGCTGAGCTGACGATGCTGCTAGCCGCCAGCAGAGCTGCTCCGCTGAAAGCTTCTGATCTGATCAGTGACACTGATGATTCAGTCCTCTCAGTTCAGCCTGAGGATTCTGTTTGTTTGTGCTGAACACCATTTAATCCCACAACACTCAGCTGTAGTGGCTGTTCAGAGTCCTCTGCAGCCCTCGCTGTTTGTAAGAGTCTAATCAGGAAACAATGGCACAGCCGCCGCTATTCTTTCTGAATCGACGAGGGTCGATGTTGACTTGGCCGTGCACGGCACTGCGGGATGGCTCTGGGCAATCCAAGCAAACCAGATCAGTTTAAACTGTCTTTATGAAGCTCTGCCATTTCAATAAATCACAACTGCATTCCCATCCAATCACAACACTCTCAGGGGTTTTCAGTGCACTTTGTTATTCAAGGGAAAGCCAAAATTACAACATTACAAAATTTCTGTCTTATCTCAGGAGTCCTGCATCAGGTCGGGTACTCTCTGGGTGAGCCACGATATGGTGATTTATATGTGGTATTTTGTCCTAATTTCAATTCCAGGTTCGTCTGTGGGTTGAACAAACAGCATGGGAGTTGGATTGCAGGTGTTGCATAATAACTATACCGAAATAAAATGAGAATAATACTAATTTAATTTAATGTTTCAGCGTTTTAATCCTCTGTTAAATTTGTGTCTCAGCTGTCTTCTGTGCCAGCTGGAATGTGAAAACTGCTCCAATTAGATGCGTTACTAACAGGCAGGTTAACTGAGATATGATGCTTAATATCATGAGAAAAAGAAAAAATATTCCTCTATGTAAAAATAATAACAATCATTATTATTCTTACTGTTATTATTGGGGCAGCAGGTGCTGTATTGCCATTAGGTGCTGATTTTGGAGGGGGTCTTAAAAAGCAGATCTGTGCAGGACTCGGTTTCTGGTCTCCTCTGGGCATGAAAATGGACACTGAGGAGTGTTAAACAATATTTGCCACTTCACATTCACGGTCCTCCCACACTGCTCGTTTCACCTACTTTGCCTGAGGCAGAGCAACATGCGCCCTTATGTGCATGGTATAAGGCCATAAATGTAACTTTTCTCAAAGCAACTTGTTGCGCTGGCAGTTTGTTTACAGTGTCATCATCCTGTTGTATATCCACACACACCCACACAATCACACGCCCACAGCGGGGCCACGGCACCACCGACGGCAGCAGGTCAGAGGACCAGAGCGGCGTTTGTATCCTTGCGTGGATATGCTAATGAACACACTGAACTCGCTGAACGTGCTCTGCATTCACAAACACAACACCGTCATTTTTCTTTATGTGTGTTTATGTGTGTCGTCTTTGGTGGTGTTTATTTCTGTGTGTGCCAGTGTTTGTGTCTTTCTGCTGACCTGTAGCAGCTCCTCTTGGTCACCGCCCACCTCCAGCGCCACAGCAACCGAAGCAAAGGGACGACTGGCCATCTGCTGTCGCTCTCTCATCAGCTGCTGTAAAGTGAGACAGAGAAAAGAAAGGATTTTTTTTTTATTCAAAGTGTTATTTTGAGGGAAATATTTGACTGTGCAGCCCAATGATACACAATTTATGGCCCACCGGCCAAATCTGGCCTTCAATAGGATGCCAGGTGGCCCACCAACCATTTTCTAACCCACAATAAAAAATAAGGGGTTCACACTGGGAATTGCTTTTATACTTTTAGTATAGATAAGATGAAATCGCATCAAAATTAAGCTTGTTTATCAAAGAAGTGCCAGTGGAGGATCCCCCGCACCCCCAACAGAGGTCATAACTAAGACCCTAATGTCCTAAAATCCTACAAATGTGCTAAAATGCATAAAAACTTCCAAAAAAATCCTAGAAATGTCCTAAAATCCTTGAAACATCCTAAAATCCTAGAAATGTTCTAAAATCCTGGAAACATGCTAAAATCCCAGAAACGTCCTAAAATCTGAGTAAATTTTAGAAATGTCCTAAAATTCTCTTGAGATCCTAAAATCCTAGTATTGGGGAAAATCCTAGAAATGTGCAAAAATCCTAGAAAGGCCCTATAATCATAGAAACCTGTATGAGGCTTCTGCGACTGGCCCCTGTCCTCTGGTCATTTTGCAAAAGTGGTCCTCGAGCAAAGTAACTCGAGTATCACTGGCGCAGCCTGTTTTGAATCAAGAAACACGTTTTTATTCATGTACAGCTGGACCACACAGAGCTCCAGTTTGCCACTGAGCTGCTCTACTGGGAACGGTCTCAGGTTAAATGCCTTGCGCAGTGGAGAGACGGCTACTCAATTTCTCCCTTACACACATCTGGACTGCAGATTTTACCCAGCAACCAAATGATACATATGCTTTGCTTTTTTAACCAATAACCACATGTGCTAAAAGGATGCCAGGAGTTGAAGAGTGATGGGGACGAGTAAGGAAAAAGAAAGTGGAGAAAGTACGAGAGATGGAAAGAAGAGAGACAGAGAGCGGGACAGTAGAAGAATAAAAAAGAAAAGGCTGAAAGGTGGAGGAGGAGAATGAGGGATGGGGAAAAGCGGGCGCAAAGATCAAAGCAGAGCGGTTGATAGAGGCGCAGGAGGAAGGCGAAGACGAGCGGGGAATGGCAGGCGGTGGAGGGACGGAGGGAGTTAGATAGGAGGAGAAGGAGGGCGGGCACACTTCATTAATGAGGAGATGTCAGATGAACAAAGGCAGATGGCAAGGCCTTTATCAGCATGAGGTCCAAACAGATATACAGCACAAAAAACAAATCATATTGGGAACATGCATACACAAAGTCACCCAAACTAGCACACAAATATGCACACCGAAATCAACAGATAAAAAGCATCTGTGTGCATCCATATCTGAATTACTATGAGGACACAAAAAAATGGTGAAAAAAACAACATGCTCACTGCACCCTCATCCACCTTTCTCTCCCCATCAAAAGCTCTGTTTCCAGCGTTTTCCACTTCACTACAGACATGTTAATGGGGTTTTGTTTCTACATTTAGCTCCGGGGTGGCCACCTGTTTCACGCAAAACAAACTCATTTCTGGACGATAATGCGCCAAACTCTAATCATCAGTATGTTGCTTGTTGTTGTAGCCCTCGTTACACACTCACACACACACACACACACACACACAGAGCTGAACCTCTCATTGATGAAACCGGTGCTGGTAAAGCCGAGGTAGAATCTGGGCTGCAGATTGAGAGCCTTAAAGCAAGGGGAAATGTTTGCTTGTTTATAGCATGATGAGGGTTTTTTCTTCACAAAGACAAATAACATGAAACAAACTTGCATGTCTCAGTGTGGGAAAATCAAGCCATCGCCAAAACAAGCACAATCAGGTGAAGACATGAAAAGAAAAACTACATTACTGCCTCACAGTTGTGTTCCTCCACAGACCAGTCAAGCTGCAGTCGCAGTTTATGTTCATAACTGTCCACAAAAGGGACGATAACCATCGATGATCAGTTAATTGGTTGTTAACAATTCAATCAAACTTGTGAAATTTTATCAACTAATCAACCAATAGGCTATGCAATGCTGTCAGATTATATGCAATTTGTTGCTGTGAGCTTTGATTGAGGCAAAAACGGATTTGATATTGTTTTTTTTTCCCAAATAACAATTAATCGATAACACAATAAATTATTTCAACAATAATCGATTAAGGGAAGTGCTTAGACTCATATGTAGCCACGACAGTAAACAATGCATCAAATATGGATGTTGCAGCAAAGAAGTTATAAGAAAAGAGTTTTTGCAGAACATGTGGATGTCACGGTGCAAATTTCATCGTAATCACTGTATGAATTCTTGAGTTGTGACCAAAAAAATGTTTTGTGAGGTAATGCATGACCTTTAACCAAATACTTATTAGTTCATCCTTGAATCCAGTGGACATTTGTGCCTAATTTGAGGGATTTAGGTATCACATTCACCAGAATGGGACGAGGTCACTGTGGCATTGACCTTTGACCATCAAAATTAAACTAATTCATCGCTGAGTCCAAGTGAACGCTTGCGCCAAATTAAAACAAATTCCTTTGAGTTGTTCTTGAGATATTACATTCACAAAAATGAGAAGGTCAAGGTCACAGTGACCTTGACCTTTGACCACCAATATCTATTCAATTAATTGTTGAGTCCAAGTGGACGTTTGTGCCAAATTTGAAGAAATATCCTCAGACTGTTTCAGATATCTCATCTTTGAGATCAAGGAAAAACAGTTCATAGTGACCTTGACCTCTCACCTTTGACCATCAAAATCTAAAGTCCATTGATGAGACCAAGTGGACGTTTGTGCCACATTCGAGGGAAAATAAGTAGTAGTGGAGGCAACTAACACTATTAAGATCCCACTTTTCTTACCTACAGTTTGTTTCTTGACACTCTACTATCATGAAGCCTTAAATGACACAGAGATTAGCTTAAACTATGAAAAACTAACTGAGAAAGAAAAAATAAAGAAGCAGACTGCTCCTGCTCCACTCTGTTACCTCCTCCTAACTGCTGCACCTCCTCTGTGTCCTCTCCTGTTGCTGAGGGAAAAGCCTTCACATTGACATTAACCAGCTGTCAGGTGTTGTGCCGGTGCGCCGCCGGCTGCTCGCTTGCCGCTGTCAGACTCTTTAAGCATGAATGAATACTACACCTGTAGCTACATCAGCGCAGTCAGGCGCTCCGGCGGCGGCGGCAACTTCTCTGCGAGCGTGCCGCCGCGCCGGCTAACGTGATGTCTTCTCTTGTTAGCTGTCACCGCTATGCTAACGCTGCTCGGATCGCTGTTAGCCTCCTGCTGATGTCAGCCTGGATTTGTGAGAGCTGAGGTGAGAAGGTGTGAGAGAGAGGGAGGGCGTCTCTGAGCTCTGGATGAGGTACTATTAAACATTTGCAGACCTTTAGAAGAGCACCGTGCACTGCTTTATTGTCAGTGTCATTTTAAAAAGAGATTCATTTTATCCACAAAGTCCACGACGGCTTCATACCTGACTGATAAAAAAAGCCGCCCTTTAGAAAGGTCGTTGAAGGAGCTTCATTTTCTGTTGACTAAGACACATTTGGTAGAAATGTGCTCGTAACTGAAGCTGTGTTTTGTTCGGGTGCATTCATGTGTGAGTTTGTGTCGTATGAGTTGTTTCCTCAGCTCTCTCTTCCCTAAAGCCACGGCTTCTGCGTTACTGAGATTACACACCCTGGTCAAGGTGAGCTGGGTCACATTTGTGTGTGTTGGGACTTGATACATCAGTCGAGACAGTGGCGTTATGTTGAGACATAAAAAGACGGAGTGATATTCAGCACTGTGGTAAGTTTTAGTGTCAAGTGCAGGAAACTCAACTTGATTTGCTTTTCGGGGCCACTTTGCAAAGTGACAGGAGGCCAGGGGGCAGTCGCAGCAGCCCCATACATGTCTAGGACTTTAAGGACTTTCTAGGATTTGAGGGACACTCTAGGATTTTTGGACATGTCTTGGATTTGAGGACATTTTTAGGGTTTTAGTGCAATTCTAGGATTTTAGGCCTTTTCTCAGATTTTAGGAGATGATTTTAGGACATTTTTAGGATTTTAGTAAGTTTCTGGGACATTTCTTGGATTTTAGGGAGGTTTTGAGGAATTCAGGAAACTTCTTGGATTTTAGGACTTTTCTAGGATTTTAGGTAATTTTGAGGACTTTGGGACATTTCTTGGATTTTAGGGATGTTTTTAGGATTTCAAAACATTTTTTTTTCACACTTTTTTCAGATTTTACTACATTTCTCCAATTTTAGGACATTTATTGAACTTTAGCAAGTTTCCAGGACATTTATAGGGTTTTATGTCATTTCTTGCATTTGGGGATTTTTATAGGATTCAAATACATTTCTAAGGTTTTAGGACCATTTTAGAATTTTGGGGCATTTCTAGGATTTTAAGACATTTCTAGGATTTTAGGATATTAGGGGCTTAGCTATAACCTCTGTATTGTGTCTGTAACAAGCTCTGTTAAGATTATATTTTATGTACTCTGGCACCTCACGTATACTAAAAGTGCAAAGCAATTCTAAGTGAGAATCATTTTATTTTTATTGTGAATTACAGAATGGTTCAGGGTGTCGGGTGAGTAACACTAGTCCAGACAGTTGAATTATGTTGCAACATTAAAAGACGGAGTAATATTCTCCACTGCGTTAAGTTTTAGCGTCTAGTGAATATACAAGTGTGCATATATATGCGTATATGGACTTTTTTTTGCTCAGCACTGTGCATGTACACATGCATTATGAATGCAGATGCTGGTGCTAAATTCAAACAGACCACTTGTCTGTGTGCTAATGCATGCGTTGTGTGTTTAATGCCCCCTGTGATACGTCCTTGAGTGGGCAACAAGGACAAGGCAGCGGCCATCTTCTCTGTCTGCCTGTCTGGCTGTAAATCAGCCATAAAACGGCTAATTAACTCTGCTGTGCTGTAAACAAGCACTGCCACGCTAGACACCGCCAAGTGGATGACAAAAGGGGTGAAGGGAGGAGAGCAGACAGAGCTATATGTCCGTATGTGTCCAAGGGAGAGAGAGCAACAATACCGAGTTCACTGGTTTCAAGGATTTTAGCTGGATGCCTGAAATTCAAGCTGAATCACAGGAAGACACAAATTTAACATTTCTTGTGAGTATTCGCCCAAGCTTTCACTCCGTACTGAATGTGCCTGTGTTTACCTAGCCTTGAGGGGAAGCATGACATCCATCCATCCGGCCAGTCATCTCAGGTGGACAGACAGACATAAACAGCCAGGAGAAAAGAGTGAGACATGCAACAATGAAGCCAATCACACGGCGAATTATGCTTCACAGAAAGCGGCTCATCCAAAGAAGCACCTGCAAGCTCAAATTGCCAGTCTTGCTAGACGGTTTGGAAATATCTGTGTAATGTACTGTTTGCCGATTTCGGATGCACTCCTGTGCAAATGACGGGTTTCACAACATGACGAGTGGCTCAGTGCTACCATGGCTGCAATTAAGCTCCATATCGGCTCTGTGAGGGCAAAACTATAGAATCATCATTACATCTGCGCGCCTGTGGACATATGTCGCTGTGTATGTTTGTTTGTGTGTTGGTGGATGGTTGTGGGGGTATCACAACAGCATGTTGCCCATATCCTGTGGCACCAAATTGCTGTAAATATGCACATAAAAAACCTTGGAATGGACGATTTATTTTGGACAGTATGTTGGAAAAGCATGTTTTTTCTTTCCATACACACTTATTTTAATGATGTACACTCAATGACCAGATGTCTGTGGACACTCTGGGCCACATGCACTGTGTGCTCTCAATCTGGGCCCCTTAGTTACGATTAAGAGAAATCTGAAGGCCTTTCAGAGCATCTGCATCCACAATTCCATGAAGTCCAACAATGACGGCAAACATAATTACTACTTTTAATCATGACTAAGGCAATGCATACCAGATCCACTCCTTCTGGTCTAACCTTTCACATTAAAAGCCCAGTAATATCCACTGCAATACACAACAGCTTACATGCAAATCTGCATTGCTGCCGGTGGATCTAATCACATCAAAACATTTTATTGAATAAATGTTGAAACTGTCACAATTTTTCTGTCAATATCAATACTTTTGATGTAAAATATTCGCAAGTGAAAATTTTGCATTTTTTTAATAAACTTTTTTTTATGTTGTGTGCCCCTTTTTTATTATTCTGTCAACTCTCTAAATTCAAACACTTTTGCAGTCCCTGAACGCAGCACAGGCGTAACTTGTGATGACTTCCGTTTTCACTCAGCAGCAGTTTGAAAAGTTTGTTCCTGGGGTGGACGATGACGTGAAAGCAAACTTTTAGACTAAGTGCAATTAAAGATTGAGTGTCACTTTCACTGGCTACACATTCAGCTGCTCCATCTGTGCCCAGAGTACGCTTTGTGCTCCGAGAGTGTGGTGTAATCAATAACCAAACAGTATATATTCCAACAGTGTTCTTAATGAACAGTCCAGTTCCAAAAATACAACATCAATACATGGCAGCAGATATTTTATTCATGGCCGGCCGGCACAAATAGATAAATGAAACCCTGATGCTACAATATACAGCATTTTAGACAATAGTTTATTTCCAACTTTGTGGTTAAAGTTTGGAAAAGGCCCATTCCTGTTTCGACATTACAGTGCCCCGTGCACAAAGCCAGGTCTTTAGACCAAAGAAGACAACTTGACTGACCTCAACCTCATCCAACATTTTACAGATAAACTGGAACACAGACTGTGAGCCAGACCATATAAGCCAAACATTGGACCTCACTAATGCTCTTGTGGCTGAGTGGGATCAAATCCCTGCAAGACAGGATCCAGAATCTTGTGGAAAGCCTAAAACCAGAGGAGTTGAGGCTGCAGTATCTGCAGATTAATGCCAACTGTGGCTAGAGAGCATCTGTATCTACATACTCACATGCTAGAATAAGAAATAAAGAAGTAGCAGCATGGAGAGGCAGATGCACACTGATAAAACAAGAATAAGTAACATAGAAAATACACCCGACTCAAACACACAGCAGAATTTGCTGACACAAACATACTTAACAACACATTTCTCATCCAACATTACTGCCCTGTTTCCCCCTGCAGATGTAATGCAACATCAGCGTCCATGTTCCCCCGGTCCATCTGTAACCTAACTAGATGGTTTAATCAATGCCACAGAAGGCTGCAGGTTTAGGCCTGATTAATGTTTTAATCAGAGATACGAGGGAAACAACCATTTCTGGACAGGGGTTATAACTCTTTCTGACTGTTCCCAAATCCACAGTGAGTAAGAGTTTCACCATGTTGCACTGCATGCTTTACAAGAAGTGTTAAAGCTAATGTCAGAGTTTAACAATGTTCTGAGTAGAAACATAAGTTAATTATTCATCATAACTACACTTCAATGGCTTCCACTGAAAATATATATAAAAACTGTATTTTTTTTTTTCTTCAAGAAAAAGTTATTATATTTAGATATACATATTGGGATCGAAGACTACTGGATTACTATATCTCCCCATGCCACATGAAGACTAATATACTGTAGTTTCCTCTTAAAAAGGTGTCTACTGGGTGCATCAAAAGTAAATGCAAATATGAGAACAGATGAAAAGGGTGACTGTGACAGTAAATTTTACAGTTCAGCAACAAAAGTAAAAGGCAAAAAATTTCTCGTAATGTACAATCCAGCCAAGCATGATGTGACTCTGCAAAATCAGCATTCCTTTCAGTGTCAGTAGAGCAGGACGGGGCTATACATCTGTTAGACATAACAAATTACGGTCACAGCTTTCTGTAGTTCAAGTTCTGGAGGGAAATGTTCACCGGCGCAAAAGTTAGTTGGACTGTTCCTGGCTACAGGAGGAGCAAACAGTATCTCTTGTTTCTCTGAAGCTGAATGGAGTGTCAAGAAGGTGAACCTAAATGAACCGCAGGTAGCCAAAATGAGAAAGTTAAAACATCCTGGCCCAGCTCTGGCCAAAACTTGGCACGGTGGAAGAAACAGGTTGGGCCAGTTGGGCTGGTTGCCCAACAGCTGATGCCGCAGCATCGGGCCACATAAACAGGCCTGATTCTTGCTGCTTGAACTGTGATTATTGGGCCTTTGAATTTAACAGCCTGACCCAGCATCAGCCCAAACTCATCGAGTTGGGAGACTTGGCTGAGACTCGACGGGTCAAATTAAGTGTCCCAATTCCAGCCATTTAAGCTGCCATCACTGGGCTGTTGTCAATATAACCTGGCCCAGCATAGGCCCAAACTCAGCATGGTGGAAAAAATAAGTTGGGCCACGTCTGGTTTCCCCACTTCGCTGGGATTTGGCATGTCCAAGAATCAAGCCAAGTTGACTGGCCCAATTCTGGCTGCCTGGACTGCTATTACTGGGCCAATGGGCCAATGAAAATAACCCTGGTCCGGCATTGGCCAAAAGTCGGCACACCAGAACAAATAAGTTAGACCACACCCGGGTACCCGACTTGGCCAAATAAACTGACCCGATTCTCACAACTTGGCATGCTGAAAGAAAAAAGTCAGGCTACATCTAGGCGCAGGACTTGGCTGAGACTTGGCATAAATGACACCCAACCCAGTATGAACTGAGCATCGGGCTAAATAAATAGCCATCACTGGGCTGTCAAAAATGACCTGGCTCAACATTGGCCCAAACTCGGCACACATTGGAAGAAATAAATCGGGCCGTGTGTGGTTGCCTGACTCAGCTGAAACTCCGCATTAATGACGCCCCTGATTTGGGCCAAGTAAATGATCACAATAATAGCTGCCTAAACTGCCATCCCTGGCCGTTGTCAAAAGTGACCTCGCCTAACACTGGACCAATTTCGGCATGCCGGAAGAAACAAGTTTGGCCCAGTCCCGTTGCCAGATTCGGCTGAGACTCAGTATGAATGATGCCAAATAAACTGGCCTGATTCTGGCTGCCAGAACTGCCAACCCTGGGCCAAACATCCAACCACCCACCCCAAAAGATGCAAGGACACACATTTTCAAAACAGCACTGCAAAGAGACACAATATACATGATAGGCATCTACACAAAAACACCACACATGTATTCACACAACCGTGATTGATACTGATAAGTATTCAATTATTCCCTCATTATGTGGCTTTTGAAACTCAGTGTTGTGACTGGAGACAGATAGGATTTGCAGCTTTGCCTCTCAGCTTCAAATATAATATTAGCTATTGAAGAGAGAATGGATCCATTCAGGCGCAGCGTCCACAGAGACGCCGCTGCTTTGATACAATGCGGCTGATTTACAAAAGGACACACACGGGTGAGCTCATGGATTTACATCATGAAAAACGCTGGGAAAAAAAGCCAAATTTGTCTTTTGGATGTGTGCTGACAAACAGGTGTGAGCAGAGAAAAACAGACTAATACTGGAAATCTCTCTCTTTCTCTCACGCACACACACACAAACACACTTCTCTGCCTCTTGAATTTGTATGCCAATGAGGCTACAATCGAGAGGCGATAACAAATCTCATTTCCTGCCTGTTTGCCAAGTTTCCAGCGGCATTTGTCTCCTGGCTGAATGTGGTGAGTGGGGATCTCAGCAGAGTAAACAAGGGCACAGATATCCTCGTCTGATAGAATCCGCAACGCCACACCAGCTTCTAACACACCGTCCTCGGGAGTGGACAAAGCACACGAGAATCTACTTCAGCACTGGCTGCTAGACTGAGCCTTTGGAGTGTAGTTATACAAAATGAATACCATCAAATATCTGCCGGTAGTCACATCAGATGACTAACAACATAACAGATTCGCCACCTCAAAAAGGACCAGCATCATCCACTTCTCTGCTGTCTAATATATTCAGAATAAATCTTGTCTTCACAAACATATCGCTAAGTAAGATTGAGCAAATGCTACATATAAAAACAGCCCATTCACCAGAGAAAATATTTGTATTGTACATTTCTGCAAACCTCAAAAAATGCACATATATATGTTAGTGTTGGGGATATCTGAAAAATGTTTCACTGACACTGTGGTTAACATGTGTTTAGGTTTCTATACAAGAAAACTGGTTATGATTTGGAAAAAGATCACAGCTCAGCCTAAAATACCTGATTTGGAGGCACAATCCCTGCTGGAAACACACAGGTTTCCCACACATTTTCTTGTTCAAAATTTCAAAACTTGACTTTTTAAGGACTCATAATATTTATTTATTTTTTGCCAAAAACTGTAATTTCTGCTAGCTGGCATACATAGACAGAAAGACATAAAGCAGAGAGAAAATGATTAAATGCATTTGATGGTAAACAAAAGGTTGTCACACTTCTGAGCATACTGGAGCTACATTACATGAACAGCTACAGAAAATAAAGCGTCAGGTCTCTCTGGGTTTTTCAAAACAGTATTAAGTTATTGTCAAGATGTTTACAAACTGCATGACTTTTATACGGGCTGGATTAGGAAGGTTAGGACAAAAGGAGTCTTTCTTGAAGGGCTAAAGACACACACAGAAACAGACTGTATCTTAAACTTCAGTCCCTAAAAACAGCCACAACAGATGGAAGCAGCATGTTACGACTGCAGCCTGAGCGAGCCAAACAATCTGATCGCGGCAGAACATCTTCGACACATCCTGGCGTGGCGGTGGAATAAATCCCCATTGATTTGGCGAGCTAATTAGGGAGCGCCAGAGAGACAAAGAGAGACAGAAAAGGCTTATAGATCGCATGCCTTGTAGCTGTTAACGCTGAACAAGGCAGACACACTCTTGTATTATGACCAATAAGTCCCATTCACAGCTAACTGCCTGGCAATTACTGCTAACACTTTGAGTGGCGAGAGGAAAGGGAGGCAGGAAAGACAACACAGAGAGACAGAAATATTCCACATCAAATAGAGCAAAAATAGGCCAAATCATTTGGGTTTGTGGGAAACAAAGCTGTGAAATACTAATACATTGTGCAGTGTGATAGCCTGATCATTTTCAAAAAATGATTCTGAATATCTGAGGCCGACAGCTCTGTTTCCAACACTGACGGGACGTTGGGCTTTCTGTAATATCAAGATTCAAACACAATAAAACTACAATCTCAGAAAACTCGAATCACTGTCTTTCAAATGAAGGCCTCTGTGTACCAGTCAAGTTGCACCTAAAGTTTACACCAGATGTTCTCAAAGTCCAGAGCCAGCCAACCCCTCACACTACGAATGCATGAAGACAAAGTGTACGTTTCCAACTTTGAAATATAAAAATGTTTTATACTTATCAATAACTTTTTATTTTGTAGAATATAGTCTATTTGGAGATCGTTACAGTGATCCTGGCCCGAGATTAAGCCTTAAACGTAATTGTTTCCGTGTTTAACATTATTGTCATGGCAACGCTGACAGCCAGTTGAGTGTACAGAGTTTAAGTCATCATGTATAAGAGTTGTTAAGAAACGCTTAACAGGCGTTTAAAATTAGCAAGCAATGGCCATTCATGTCATGTCTTGCAGGCATGAGAAAGCGAGACTTCGGCCTCTTCTGTCAGTGTGCATTACGTCGCCAATACAGTGAAGACGTCACTATCCAAATGTGCAAAGAAAAGAAAAATTGATCAAAAAACTGAGTTTTCAAAGACGAGAGGACAGAGAAATATGCGTTCATTTTGCCCCAATCGAGAAAAAAAAAAAAAAAATCAAACAAGGCTGTCTGATGATGTCATGTTCATGAGAAAACAACAAACGGTCTGGGTGACCTTGACCTTCAACCACCAAACTCCATGAGGATGTTTGTGCCAAATTAGATGAAATTCCCTCAGAATTCTTTTTTAGATGTTTCATCCACGAACAGATGAGGTCACAGTGACCGTAACCTTTGACATGTGATCACCAAAATTCAATCACTTCATCATTGAGTCAAAGTGGACGTTTGTGCCAAACTGGAAGAAAATTCCTCGAGCCAACCTTGAGATATCATGATAATAAGACAGATGAGGTCACAGTGACCTTGCCTTTGGACTTATCTTCACTCAAATATGATCTGTTCATTAGATGGTCAAGTGGGTATTTGTGTCAAATTGGAAGAAATTCCCTCAGGGAATTTTGAGATATATTGTTTAAGAGAAGAGGGCAGACGGACTGACAGACAAGCCAAAATCATGATGCCTCTGGACTCGGCTGTCAGCGGAGGCATAAAAAAATACATCAGATGTAACAATGTTTTCCTCAGTCTTGTTATACATTAACATAATGTCGGTGCATCTGTATTCTGAAGGTCAGTTTCAAAAGTTTTTTTTGAATAAAACAACTTAATGCCATTCACTGAAAAAAGGAAATGCCAAAAGTGACAAATAAGTCTACTAATGTACATAAGGAATGTAACTATCGCATTAAGATGGACTCAAAAACATCTCAAACCCTCCTTTAAGCCTTTCACAGCTAATAAAACACTACGTCTGACACTGATGTAAACAGAAACCTGTGAAAATGTACATGTACGACAATTACTGTGGACTTATCTAAATCTGAATAATTTATGTGACTTGAACAGACTAAACATTCAAAAAAATAAAGATGGAGGTGTGAAGTGTCAAACCGTGAGGAAATATACCCTGATAAAATGTCTCTCATTCTCTCTCCGTCTCCCTGTCCAACCCTCTATTCCTCAAATGTAGTGACCGCAGTGTTACGCAGCGCGGTGACCTGGTCCACTAAATCACCACCCGCTAACGGACAGAGGGAGAGAGACATGAAGACAGAGAGAGACAGAGCTGGAAGGAAAGAAAAGTGGGCCGTTTTCAGGGGTCATCCATTATATGCTATCACATTAGCCCTCATCATCGGCCTGCTCCGACAGTCATCATCCATTCCCATTCTCCACAGGCCAATACACACACACACACACACACACACGCAGAAGGAAATGCTGCTGAGGATGACTCGGCTGCGTGTGTCTGTATCCTCAGTATGTCGTTTCTTCACACGGCTGATAAAAGTTCGGCAGCTGGAGTTAATCTGCTGTACCTGGCAGATCCAACTCTCAAGTTACACTCACAAGTTTCACAAGTTAGAGTGTGTGTGTGCATGTGTGTGTGTGCATGTGTGTGTGTGCATGTGTGTGTGTGTGTGTGTGTGTGCATGTTCGCCACACACTGTATTCTTCTGGTTTCCCGTGAAGAACAGAGTTATTTTTAATGTATTATACTTGAAAGAATAGCGATAGAGTAGGCGGGTTTTCATTAACCTTGTGTGTGAATATATAATACGGCTAATAACACAAAAAAAACCCCAAAACAACCATCAACAAGAACAACATGATTCAAAAAAGCCACATTTCACAAAACTGCAATGGAAACCCTTTTTAGTCTTTTCTAGGTCACATGATGGTATGTCTATGAGCTTGTCAGCAGGAACTGGCTCCCATGATGCAGCAGGAGCTACAGGAGCTGTTATTGCATCGTGGACTATCAGCTCCCAGAAATCCCACATAAAAGGGGCTCGCCTTTCCATTATCACATCGCATAACATGCCTACGTTGCCTTTGATTGGAAATAAGGACGACTGGTGTGATGGCTGCAACTGTACACTTAAACTCCACTGAGCATTTTAGTTACCGACTTTAAATAGTGACGGAGGGAGGAGGGGATGGACGTACATTTGAAGGCAGGGAGCGAAAAACTGGATTTTGTTCTTTGAATACATTAAGTTGTAAAAAAAAAAACCCCTTGTTTTTCCTCAATTACACTCAATTTCTAAATTTAATGTTAAGAAATAAACCTCATTATTCTGCTTTTAGCAGCATTTACTTGTACTTTTACCTTAAATACTTAAGTACATTCAATATCATACAATTATTTTGAGACTTAAGCACAGTAAATATTAGATACTTTAAGAATTTTACTCAAATTCTACGTTTTTAATGCTTTTAATACTCAAGTACATTTAATATTGTACAAATATTTTGATATTTAAATACAGTAAATATTAGACTTTAACTCAAGTAATATGTTTTTTTTTTAAGATTATTTTTTGTGCTTTTTGTCTTTGTCTGATAGGACAGCTATGGCGTGAAAGGGGGAGAGGGAGGATGACATGCAGCGCAGGTCCGAGGCCGAAATCGAACCCGCAGCTACTGCGACACAGACATAGCCTTTGTACACTCCCACTCAAGTTACAGTTTAAAGGTTTCTGACGTCTGCTGAAGTCATTTTCTGGTAAGAAATGTGTATTTTTATTCAAGCGTGTCTTTCAGGTACTTCATCCATCACTGGTAACACAACAATGAAGAAATACTTTTTCTATGCATGTATAAACTTGTTGTGAGGTCAGGTCTTTGTGTGTGTGTGTGTGTGTGTGTGTGTGTGTGTGTGTGTGTGTGTGTCTGCCAGAGGAGAAAACTGTAGGTGGCTCTTATTATCGCCTTGACAGCCTGATTTACAAGATTTAAACAACCGTGCATCCTTTTGACCACAGTCTCTCACAAACACAGAAGTGCGCACACACACACACACACACACACACACGCACACACACGCTCACACATTCCACAGTGAGCACACCGGTCTGAAACACTGCCAGGCCCCAATCACACAGACTATGCAAACATACAACGTACACACACTGCCCTTCTCTTTTATTGTTTCTCCCTCTCACTAACACATATACACACACATACACGCACACACAGTCCTTTGGTTTCCTTGGGAACGGTGTTTATCCCGTCCATTTAGTCCATTTAGCCGCGTGTCCCATTAGCATCAACCTCCCATCTGTCTACCCGGCCCCTAGAGAGGCTCGGGCGTGTGTGCGCGTCTGATTGCACGAGTGTGACTAACTGTAGTGTTTATGCGGGTGGCAAACGTTCAGAGTGTGTGTGGGTGTGTGTGTATTTATGTTACCTTCTGATCGCCGCCGCTCCCCTCCACAAACTAATCAAATATCAGATTAACATTCATCAATTCCCACCTGCACCCGCGACGCCGCTCATAATCATTATTTCTGACCCCTCTGGTTGGCTGGCTGGCGCCCGTCCTATCCACCAATTACACCCCCCAGCTGACGGGCCAGCTGACTGCCACTTCCTGCCCCGGGTCCAATTAGATTGCGTCGACGGAGCGACTCACGCCGGAGTAGGTCGGCTTAGGTTGACGACCCGGAGGTCAAGGAGAGCGGCTCTGATTGGGCGTATGCGAGCCAACAACGGCACCGGTGACCCTTTTGTTAATGAGATCATTACATCTTCATAATGCTGTAATGTGAGGAGATGTTTAATCATTCTGAGCCGAATTCACTGTCAGCTGTGATTTTATTCACTTTGAAACAACTTTATGGCTCATGGGAAGGAATTAACAGCCGACAAAAAGGTGTCTGGAAGTGACGGTGCTTTAATTTGTCCACCAGGATATCTTTGTTTTTTACTACAAAACGCTGACTGACGTATGTGATAACTTAAGCGCTGATATGCTGCTGTTAATTCATTTAAACTTGAATAAATTGGCCTGGATTTCTTTCAAAAACATGCAAAGACAGCAATGAGCAACTCGACAAGAAATAACTCCAAAGTTTGAAAAAAAAATGGTAAAAAAGTTACGTGAAAACTACTTGAAATTTGCAACAAATTAAAAGAAAAAGTGTAAAAACAAGAGAAAGAAAAAAAAAATGTCTGTAACAATACATACAGATATATATATATATATATATATATATATATATATATATAGTTATACGTCATGTTGCTGAAATAGTTGTAGTCCATTTTTTTGCACTTAAACAAAACATCGTCCTGATGTCTGTTCATTAGAGTTTAAGTTTAATCATCATCTCTGTCTCGCCATCTGTCTTCTTTTTTTTTGTCCGTCACTCCTTCCTCCTCTCTCAGTGCCAGTGAAAGCTGGGTGAGGAGCCGCAGAGCGTGGCACCACTCAACACAACGAGGCCCCATCTCATTAACAATGGCCTCAGCTCGCCAATATATACAACTCATCAACAGGGCGCGTGTGTTTGCGTGTGTTTGCGTGTGTGCGTGTAAACCGATACCCCGTTTGTGCGTGACAGAGGAGTCAGCAAGTTTAGCGGCCAGCCTGCAGGCCTCATCTCGAGATCTTTTTAACAAGGAGCCGGCCAATCAGTCTCTGATCGATAACTACCCGGAGAACTGCCAGCGTAAACGTGTGTGTGCGCGCGCGCACAAGTGTCACGCCGACATCAAGACATCGAGGCACAGCGCTGATCCTGCTGGGCCTCCTCGCAGTGCAGTGTGCCAGCTGTGGAAATGAAAAACCAGCAGCGTCTTTGGCTTAGCTATCGGCGTCCAAGAGGGAAAGCTGGCAGAGCGGGAGAAGTCAATAATGTTGGGATAAACAAATATTCTGAGAGAGACGGAGAGAGAGAGGAAGAGAGTGAAAGAGGGAGAGAGAGAAGGGAGGAATTGAAGAGCAGAGTGAGGGAAGCCAACGGTTTTGCCAATAAACAAGCCAGCACAGCACTATTGCAGATTGCCATAGAGCTTAAGTATAGAGGATAGAGGCATTAGAGAGCGGGCCCCATCAGACCAATGCAACAAGAGCTGATCATGCATCTGTGTAGGTGTGTGTGTGTGTGTGTGTGTGTGTGTGTGTGTGTGCGAGACTGTGTGAGAATGTGTTGAAAATGAGACTGTACTCGTGCATTCACATTTAAATGGTCGACACGATGGTCCGAGTGTTTTCAGTCTGATGGTTTATCTGTTATTTACTTTAGTGTGTCTATACAGTATTGTTACTCAAACAATGAGACATGACACAGTATGTTTGTCAAAAGTCAGACGTCCAGTTAATTACAAATATTGGCCAGGGTTGCGGTCCGGTTCTCCCAATTATAAACTGTGAAAATCATTTAATTTAACCCTTACCTCATCTTGGAGGTGAAAAAACAACCTACCACACTGTTTGACAGAATAGAAACCCCCCCTTGGTTGTTTGGTTGTTTGTTTTCAATTGTCAGAATTTCTTTCCTAATTTCTTGCTAATTTCCAAGTTATTTCTTCTTATGTTGCTTATTGCCTTCTTCCCATGTTTAAAAAAGAAATCAACCAATGTGCCAGGGTTTCAAAGGGTTAATTATTTCATTAACCTGCATAAAAATGCTTTGTTATCTCCAGATAATGAGATGAAACAAAGGTTGTTTCCTCTTATGTCTTATAAGAGAGCTGGGATTGGGTCAGCCTCTTTTATGCCTTATTTATGCCTTAAGTCATGACAGTTACCTTGAAGGATGAAATCAGACGCGATCAAAGGAACCACACAATCGTTTTTTTTGAGTTCTTTAAAATGATCTTGTGATCACGAGAAAACAAAAGTTGCTTTTGAAGAGACTGATTATTTCATTATCTCAAGAAATTGACCTTTAAGTTTTCATAAAAATCATTGTATATTAACCCCGTATCATGATAATATAAAAAATGTTGACTTTTAGGAGTTCTTTTTAAATTCTACCCAAAAAAAACATATTCAAAATGCTATACTATGACTTTTTTGACATCTAGAACAGTGAATTCCTAACCCTAACTCTACAATAGTTAGTCATTTTTCAATATTTTAAATGCTGAATTTGTCAACTGTTCTTTTGAAATTCTACACCAAAAACTTGATAATATCCAATAATTAAGTTGTGATGGAAAAAGCAGCATTAAAAAATAATGCAAGCATGGACATTCTTGGCTTTCATGAAATACTATTTTTGAGTTTTTTTTCTACATCAGTTGTTATTTAATGCTTTCAGTATTGTTTGTGTTGTGTGTTTGTGCACTTGTTCATCTTGTAACTTGACATCATTGTTAATAAGAGTCCCTCCCCGATGATCTCCGCATGTGAAATAAAGGTTGATGATGAGATGAAAGCATCTGAATGAATGCCTGCACATCAGGCGTCCTCATGTAATCCCTTTATGTTCACTTCAGACTTCAAACTCTGTGTGTGTGTGTGTGTGTGTGTGTGTGTGTGTGTGTGTGTGTGTGTGTGTGTGCTTGGGCAGCAGTGTGTAATGTGTGTATTGTTGTAATTTGTTGCCCTGCAGCTTTGAGTAGCGGCTCATTATCTGAGCAGATTCCCATCTCCCGTCCCTCAGGGCTGTTACAATCACAAAATTATTGATTCGCTCCGCTCCCCAAAACAATGGATGGTGAATAAAACCTTGATGGAATAGATTTCCAACCTGCCTGGTTTAGCCGCCCATAAAACTTGGTTAATGCCTGTGTCAAAAACAGTGGCGTTTGTTCACTTTCTTCTTGCTCAGTTTTACTTTTTAGATCTCTTGATCTTGCTCTTAAAGATACAGTACCAGCTCCTTGATTTGGTTTTAGCCAAGATGTCAACAAAAGCACATGGTTAGCATGAGGCTACAAAGGCACATGTGGTTAGTATAACAAGCCAAAGCTGCCACAAAACGCCACTTTTTAACATGTTTTGGTAGAATAAACGTCCGTAAAATGCGGTGTTTGGATGTCAGAGCAGCATTTTTTACAGCGCACAATGGTTAAACAGCATAAAAAAACGGTGAAAAAACACTGCATTTTACAGGCAAAGAAAAGACAGCACTCTGTATACTCATAGAACAGCTCATTTTACACCGTCTGGTGTCACAAGGACGCCATAAAGACACCAGAGACGTGAAAAGTGCCGTTCTATGAGTAAACAGTGCCGTGTCTTTTCCTTTGCCTGTAAAATGTGCCCTTGATTAGGCGAGTTTCAGTCGCTTTTAACGCCATTTAACAATTGTGTGCTGTAAAAAACGGCCCTCTGACATCCAAACGCCGCATTTAAAGGGCATTTATTCTAACAATATGTGGCGCTTTGTGGTAGCTTTGGCTTGCCGTAGGTTAGGTCTAGGAAAAAAAAATAATGGTTTGGCTCTACATTCATACGCAGAGGGCTCCAGGATGAAAGTCGGGGTTTGTTGGACACATCCATCAAACCTCCCACCCTGTGGAAACTCCCAGTTCCTTATATTAAATGGTTACTGACAACCTGCCAGTAATCCAGCAGCGTACCATTTGGGTTCACCAGGTGCCATCTGGCCAACCATTGGTGTACCAAAACACCATGAAAGGTGTCAAAACAGGTGAACAGGGCAGAGCAGGTGAACAGCTATAGGTTCCTTGGAATCACTATCAATGAGAATGGGGAATGCAAAATGACAGTGAATGACAGCCACAGCCTGGTCAGCCTGCTGCCATCTGGGAAAAGATACAGAAAATACTGGGAAAAGTATCCGCTGCTGAACCACCAGACTACAGAGCAGTGGCTGTGAGACTTATCAACTCCTCTTTCGATGCCAAATGATGAGGCAAGATTTAAGGAGAAATTTTAATTCCTTAATAAATCTACCTTTCGGTGTCGGTATCTTATGCCTAAATCACTGACAAAATAACGGATGACTTCAGAATGAGAACGAGCCGATATATTTCCTTACTTTGAGAAAAAAGTGTCACTCCAGCAGAACTATAACCCAGGCCAAAAAACCCTCAAAGTCTAAACATAACTAAGCATCCAGCCATAGAGCTGTGAGGTGTTAAGGCTTTCCTTGTTTTTGTACAATAATATTAATGATCTCTGATGACTTACCACAAATTTATCATCCAGATAGTTCAGGACCAAATGTCTTGTTTGAGGATGTGACGTCTAGGATCAGATCTATGGGCCAAAGACATCCAACACAGCTGAAAGCTTTCTACTCACACAGTACTTTTATGCTTTTACACCTTTTTCTGTGGCAATATTTTGTGATAACTGGGAGGTCACTGGATTTGTTCTCAGTTCAGGGTATGTTCCACGGCGCTGACAGACAGAAAAAAGCTACTGAGTGTAGAGGACAGAGAGCGCAAAAAAAAAAAAGATTCAGAGCTGCATCTAAAGGTAAAATAAAACAGTCAAAACCACTGGAACAAAGCTTAACTTTTCTCTGTGTGTGTGTGTGTGTGTGTGTGTGCGCGCGCTCTCACAGACTGCTTACTATTCCACAAGTCAAACAGAGGTAAGGGCTCTCAGACTGGATGTTGCGAGCCAAAGTAGCTGGCAGAGTGAAGAAAAACAGCGAGAGAGGAGATGATAGATTCACGCTGTGATAAGGCAGCGCGATCCCACATCACACAGAGTTCAAACACAAAGAATCTGCGACGCTGCTCTTTAAAGAGGAGAAGAAGAGGAGGAGGAGGGAGGAGGAGAGAGGATACAGCGCTAGAGCCAAACTTCTATATTTGCCGGTGTGAAAATGGGGTGAGGAGAGGTGTTTGAGGGGAGGGGGGAGGCAGCGAGGAGATGGAGACAGAGATACGTACGCTGCTTGAACCGTAGATAAACAGAGACATATTTTATAGGCGGCAAAGAGTTGCGTGAAGACAAAACATTGTGGCTGGAAAGCTGGAAGAGAAAGTGGGAGCAGAGAGCGGGAAAGAGGAGGAGAAAGAAAGTTGGAGAGAGGAGTGATGATATCGCGAAAGGATGAACTGTAAGATTTCTTAGATTTATTAGACTTTGGGGGAAAAAGCAATATTTGTTTAATCTAAACGCTTCTGCACAAAAAAACGATGGTAAAGTTCAACATTTTTAATCAACGTAATTTGAGGAGGTTTTTGTCTTGTGTTTACCTTGATTTTATTTTGTCTTCTTTTTTTCTTTAGAGCTGTGCTGTTTTATTTTTCGCAGGCCCGCGGGGGAAGAGAAATTCACAAAAGGCTGTAAACACATTCATGTAAAACTTTATGACCTTATAAAGTTGTTATGGCGAAAGTTTTAGCAAACTGTTGCCAAGCACACATGAAGAAATATTCAATTCTACCTGGAGTTGCAGTTTGAATTGTGATCAGCAGATTAATAAAAATATGCTTTTTTTCTATTTATACTTTTTATGATGGAAACTCAACTTTGTGAGATCTCAAACTAACATGCTGGCCCTTTAAAACACGGCTATAAAGGAGAAAAAAATGCAGATCTCTGTACTGAGAGAAATAAAAATCTAAATTTTATGCTGCATAGCAACTTTTCAGCTCCTTTGTTCCAAACCATTAATAAACACAGCGCTAATGCACCTCCATTCATCTTACTCAAAGCCTGACGTTAACTAATATCAGACCCATTGTTGGAACTCCCTCTTCTACCCCTCACCATTCCAGCATGAGAAATAACCCATTTTCTCACATTAGGCTATTTTCTGTTTTGATCAGAGCCTTTTTATTTTGACAGATTGGAGGAGCATATTTTATATAGAAAGAAAGGCACGTTCAGGTGTTTTTTTTTTTCTCTCTCTTTCAATTCAATTCCAGTTATTGAGTCGCTTAGTTTCTACAGTAAAATCACCTGCCGCAGCTGCTCTTTGATCAGATGTGGCCAAACATGATTTTTCCAGAGACGCATCAACAGAAAAGCAATGGCACTGGTTGTTTGATCAAACACTTACAGTGACATGCAGCCTCTTGTGTCCGTGCAAATAATGACTTCAATTAAGCGCTAAAAACCAACGTATTACGATCCCAAGTCATCACGTATCGCCCACGTCTACATATTACGCTCTAGGTATCCTCCTGCATCTGTTGTTGCCACTACTGACGTTGAAATGTCAACAAAAGCACATGGTTATGTTTAGGTAAGAAAGGTACGGATGGTCAGATTTACGCAAAAGAGGTACATGTAAAAAAAAATAAATAAAAAAAATAAAGAATGTAAATGTAAAAAACAACAAAAAAAAAACCGTCACATTCAGACGGAAGCAAACACTGGTCTCCTGGGTGAAAGTCCAGGGTTTGTTGGATTCATCCACCTCCCCCTCCCTCCCGCCCTACAGGGACCGTCATGCTCCAAGAAGACTATCTTGTTGCCTAGGCGTCAGCTTATAATAAACAAAATAAACAAATGCGTATCATACTGCCGCGGCAGGCACCATCCGCTCACGTACCAAACCAAACTTTTAAGACAGGGGTTCAAAATCAGAAAAAGGTTGAATAAACATTTTTAGATATTTGTAACAATTTTGAAAGGCACTGAAAAACAATGTCTTCATTTTGTTGTTTTGGTAAGAGCACTTGTTTTGTTTTTATGTGGTATCAACTCTAATGTAATTATAATGACAACAAAATATTTAACAATGTACATTTTGAATCATAAGAATGTAAAAGTTGGATGGACAAAAAAACACTTAAATTTTGATTATTCAGCTGCAATTTTTGGTGTTTCCCCTTTAATTTTTGAATTGTATTTTCTTAGTGAATGTACAAATGTGCAGTAGAGTCGGGAGCTCTTTTTTAAAATTTCAAACATTATTTGTTTCACTTTCTATTCAAGGAAACACTTTCTAAAGTGTCCTCAACCCCTAAGGGACTCCCATTTATTGTTAACTGTGATTTATATTGTTCTCATGCATTTAAACAAAAGTTTAAACATGTTGAATCCACTTTTGTAAGCTATTTTTTTAGTCAATATCTGCAAAATAAAATGTGACAAATCTTAAATTAGTAAAATACGTAGAAGACAGCAGAGCCCCCAAAAATCCATATATTATTTGTTTACCACCTCACATGAATTAATTATTTTAATGTAATTGGTGTGCTGACATTGCCTAAATTCCCTCTGTTCGAGCTGGCCAAATGTTTCAATCTGTATTTATTGGCTTGTTAATTAGCAGAATGGGAGAGATACGCTCATGTCTTCAGGTCTTATTGGCGTTCTGTCTCAGAAAGCATCGTCATATCTGACTTCCGTGGGGAAATTGACCCGCGAAGAGCAGCTGCCCTTCCTTGTGATTGAAAAAATTAACACCGAAGGAAGAAGTATTCCCTTTGATTGGGTAATTGACTGATGAGAAGCTGTTGTCCTTCTGCATGATTGGGCAATTGACTCAGGGAGAGGATTTGCTCTCGGTTGTGATTGGGCGAGGAGGAGTGGGTCCTCTCGAGGAGCTGCCGAGAGTCTCTCCGAAAAGATAAGAGCGGATGTCAGCTCTCCACTCAGCTGCAATCACCTTTTTCCCACTCTGTGTCCCTCTCTGTCGCAACAAACACATACAGTACTACGTCTACACTACTGTATGATGGAACCACTGCAGTCATGCCACAAGGCTGAGACAAAATAACTTAAAAAATGTCAAAGTTATCCGTCTGCGTCCTCTGAAATGATCCGTATGACTCTTTCAAAAATGACCCTTACGTATTTGCCGATCAGCCTCTGCATGATCAAAAGTGTAGAAATCTGTGTTTTATATATAATAACAACGTATCACATAACAATATTATGAGAGGTGTCACTTGAAAAGACAAACCTGGAGAGAACAATGACCAACTCTGCTGTTCTGAGCTCAAACTCATTGTTTTAGTTTTATGGCCCATAAACTCTTCTGTCAACTTCATTTCAAGCAGCAGCAGGCAGCTATTTTGTGAAAAAGAAAGGTCTGATACACTCACTGTAGGCTACCTGTTAAGCAACAGTCAAAGACAAAGTTTGTGACAAGGGAATTGTAACATCCAGCAGGTGAAAGGAGCTGTGTGCAACATTCACAGCATTAAAATGTCAGCAAACAACACTTAGATTTGTTGACTTCTACAGCTACACGTTACCATTTAGATATCCTTCTGTGCCTGCTACTGATGTTCTGGGATGCCGCTGCAGGGATGTCAACACAAGCACATGGTGTGACTGCACTGCACATCGCAACCAATGCCCAGACGTCAATAACGCACGTGCTGGCATTGAGGGTTAGGCCAACTGTCTGAGTATCAAACTACCACAGCACTGTTCCGTCTGTCCGCATTCACAGCTCACGCTGTCTGGCGGCGTATCATGAAAACGCGAAAGGTGGCTTTTGGTGTCGCGATGTTACGCTAAAAGCGCTGCAGAAGTGGCGGTATTTGATGAGTTGGGAATGAGAACGGACAGCAGGTTAAAGGTGAGACACTCTGTCCTCCTATCCCGTACCTTTTATAAAGACAAATGTTTACATATGTTAGTTCACTGATGAGGCAAAATCACCTAAAATTAGAACATTTTAGTGTTTTTCTATGGGTTGAGATAATTATCCAACTTCAGTTTTCTTGTGTTTCATTTGCACACCTTTCACAAGCTTTTAAACCTTTGAAACCCGAACAATTTGGTTTGCTTTATTTTGAAAACATGGGAAAAAGGCAATGAGCAAGTTGGCAAGAAATGTCATGGAAATTGGAAAATATTAGTCAAAGATGAAATGACAAATAAAAAATAAGTGAGAGAGAAAATTATAAGAAAGTCATGGTATATATAAGCAAATGGTATATATAATTATTACAGTAATGTATTTAGAATTAGGCTATAGTAAAGGGATCAGGCCAATTGGCTCAGGTTTCAAAGGGTTAAATCATTTACCTTAGATTAGATACATGTATGTGCTTTTATTAGCGACAGTGACTGTGTCAAATTTACAGAAGGAACAATTTGGCCTACTGCCGAACAATTCACCAAAGGTGCCGAATTCTAGTGCTGGAAAAAGTCTTCCTCTCCACTGCTTCTTTCTCTCTGACACACACAGATACTCTCCTCCTCCTCTCTCTGTGTTTTACCTCTGGCTAAGCATTTAACTTGTGATAAACTCCACTCTCTGACCCACCATCTCACCACCTCAGGCGCTGTGAATAAGTAGACAAATAGATCTTTCCAGAACACCTCGCACATCCTGACCAGACGAGATATGAGCCAGTCTTCCCCTCGGCCTGTTTACGACCTGTCTGCTCAGTCTGGCTGCCGGCGAGGGGAGGGGACCGGCCCTGCGGAGCGTCCGTCACAGCTCGCCACCCTCCGCAGCGCGTTACAAGACAGATAATGAAGCATGGGTCACAGACCACGCCTCTTCAGTCTCGCCTCGCCGCGCCTAGTGAGACGTTTCACAAAGAAACAGGAACCATGCAGTCACATGTCCCTCGCCCACACATGTACAGTAGCTGCACATACACACACACATACACCAAACTATCCTCTCACACACACACACACATATACACCAAACTATCCTCTCACACACACACACACATATACACATATACACCAAACTATCCTCTCACACACACACACACCAAAGTAGCCACTCACACTCGTACGGTCCGGTGCTCACACCCTAAAGCCTCTTTAGCTAATAGCTGGCAGGGCGGAGCGGTGACCATGGTAGAGTCACTGAGCTCAGAGGAGATGGGATGTGATGAGGTCACTGAGATTACCATTAAAGAGCAGGGTGGACCAGTAAAAGAGCCGGGTGGTCCTACTTTGTGGAACTGGATGTCCAGTGACCGTGGGTGTAAGATTCATTTACATTTATGCTTCTTAACTGCTTAAATCTTTAATATTGGAGGCTGCTAAAAGAATTTGGCCCAATCCCTCGTTTCTTCCACCCTTTCAGTCGGCACTGATATTAGAGAAGTGCTTACAAGGGAAGCACCTTCCCTGCTGTTAGGCTTTAGTTAAATTTTGGGTGTCATATGCCATCAAAGGTGAACAAGGGACATTAAAATGAATGTCAAAATGTGGGACTGTCATGCAAAAAAAAAAAAAAAAATCAGCAATAACAATAACAATAGCTAGCTTGTTAGTATCAAATACAGAAAAGGACCATGACAGCTTTAGTGCTTAACTGCTGCGACAACATTGTTGCTGCGGCGCTGCTACAGAGCTGCCTGCTACTAAAACTACTGAATGTCCAAAATTTAAATTTCTAGATGTGCCGCAGCTGAGCAGTCGCCAAACCTCAACTGTCCCACAATGCACACACACTGTTGGCAGAGGGATTTTGGCCGGGCCATAATACACTGAAACAACATTGAACTAAGGTAATAAGTAACTTTTTAAATCTTTACGGAAGTTTAAAACACACATTGGCTAAATTTGTGGATTTCTTTTAGTGTTTGTGCAGCCATCTTGATGAAAATTCACATGATGCTCAGTTTGGAGTGTGCCTTCAGACTTCGCCGTACTCCTCTGGCGCAACAAGAATTGGAATAACCTATCCCGAAACGTGAACATGCAAAACAAAAGGGGTGAGGGCTATTTGGTTGGGGCAATTGGTGAATTTGGAATGAGCATTTGTCTCTTATGAAACACATAATAAACTGTTCATTTTCACAAATAAATATAAGTGTTGATATCTCTGAGTGCACTTCACTGGTTACTCTGATCCATCAGCTCATCCAATTTAAAGTTTTTTACCCTGGTTAGGGTTGTGGTGGCAACAGAACAGCCAGGCAAACACTTATTTCCCCCAAAATTTCCTCCAGCCGTGCATGGTAAAGTCCGAACTATTCTCACCAACACCCCAATAAAATGTTGAGGACAGTTTAAGGGGTACAATCATCAAGTGGTACCCACAACAACATGAAAGGCCAATTGTTCATGGATACTAGCAAAAAAGCAAAATGCAAAATTAACACAAACACATGGGATTTCTTGTTGCACAGGGGTTAACAATAATCTTGTAATCTGTGGTTTCACTGGTTACGCTGCAGGAATGTGAAGTTAATGCATCTGTGTGTGTGCGTCAGTTGTTAAACAGCAGGTCTCTCTTTTTGTCCATCCGGCCTTGTGTCGAGTCTCCTTGTGTACTAGTGTGTTTTTGTGATGTCATCCTGCTTAATCCAATAGTGTTTGTGCGGAGGTCTGCCCTGAATCTTCCCGGAACTCATGGGAGGTCATTACCATCACCGCCCGGACATCTGCCTGTCTGCTCTGTGCATGCAAGTGTGTGTGTGTGTGTGTGTGTTTTTGCATGTGAGTCAGTTGTAATTAAGGAAGTACAGGGGGCTGCACATTTCCAAAACTTCTCCAAGATCCTGACAGAGTAACTATCAATGAACTTTTAGTGTTAGTTTATCTCTCTGTTAACAAACTGCTACAGTTCTGTCTGAATCCTTCGCTGTTTAATTGTTTTTTATATCCATTTCTTGTAATTTCGAGTGTTTTTGATCCCATGCACAGACACCCTCTGAGGAGAAAACACAAAACTTGTCCAGCACCATCAGCTTCTTCTAATAAACACTCATCTTCACTAATGTTTCCTTCTGATGTCTTCACATCCATCATTTATCTCATCCGTGTTTGCCAGTTCGAAGATGTAATTAACAGCGTCCATTAATGAGTGAGAACGTGTCCAAATCCAGAGCCTGCAGGTAAAGTGTGAATTTATAAATTCATTTTCAGACGCTCATCTGGGGCTGGGTGTTGGGGGCAACAGGCTGAGCAAAGCACTCCTCCTGGGGGAGCCCACATTGTTCCCAGGCCAGATGGGACTAAAAATCCCTCCAGGGTGTTCTGGGTCTACCTTGAGGCTTTCCACCTTTAACTCCGCTCCAAGAATGGCCGCCTTAATGTGGTGGAGGGGTTTTCTCATCCCTGTGACCCTTGGAGCTGTGTTGTCCAGGGTAAATAGCTCCAGAGATACTCTTTTTTTTCTGCCTGGGGGCCACTTTTGCAAAATGACAGGGGGCCAGGGGGCTAGTTGCAACAGCTCCCAAAAGGTATGGGGCATGCAGGGGCATTTTAAGGACTGTAGGACATTCGGATTCTTCCCCTGGCACTTTTTCTAAAATAAAAACAAGCTCTATTTTGGTGCTTTTTAAAAATGCACTCTGACAGTGTATTTACATTAAAAGTACAAAAGAGAAATCCCCAGTGTTAATCAATTTATTTTCATGTTGAATTAGAAAATGGTTGGGGGAATAAGGCTAAAGCTGCTTCAGAGGAGTTACAGTACATATTCTGGTAAATATGTAGTTGTAGATGGCATGCTGTGTTTTCTATTTGTTTGTCTACATGACTGTTAATTCACATTTAATAACTACGGATGACAACACAGCCTGCAATACATTTTATTAGCGAGGACGGCACCAGTCTCACTTTATTATCCTCCATCAGTCAAAACAGAAATGACTTTGTAAAGAGTCCATGTCAAACTTTTAAAAGCGAGATATCTCATTTTGCTATCAAAGTCCCCACATTCATTTCATCATAACAATAACAATGTCAAACTTTTGAATAATCTTTTGGATATTAAATTTCATCACTTCAGTGTGGCAGCTTGGATCTTGAAAGCCCTGATGGCTAAAATGTTAATAAGCTAGCTAATAAAAGGAAAGGAGCAGTATTTAGGCTGTCATGGCTGGCTTCTCAGCTGCAGGGGCTCTGTTGTTTGTTTTGAAGCACTAATAATGGCTGCACAGACTTATAATTATGAACTTAGTGAGGTGAGGAAATTACTAGAGATGAATAGACAGCAGGGGAGCAGATTGTTGGAAGGCACATATCAGAGTCTGTTCCTGACTCACTCCGATGACGGGAGGTGGAAATGAATAAGCCTCGTTCCAAAAGCAAGATATTCATCATTCACAAGAAAAATTGCAGAATACACGCTCATATAGGAGAGACGCATATCGAAGAGGAATAATCCGCCTGGAGCTTTGACTGTGTTTTTCTTTTTTTACCTTGAAGTTGTGTAGTGTTTTACAAAAATAGGAAAAGATGCAGCCAAGTGACTGATAGTAACAGATGTACGGTATTTACGTGCAGAAAACAGTGTGAGCTATGTTTGGTGCTCGGTGATCATGTCACATGCGCAGGCACACGCACGTGTTTTGACTCGTGGCTGTTTTGACCGCTGCTCAGGTTGAAGCTGAGTTGTGCCGAGTTGGCATTGTACATTTCTGCAAGACATAAATATGTTTTAATTGCATGTTTCGTACGTGTCACATCCCTGTTTCCAAGGTGATCGAATATAAAACCTGACAATGTCATTGGGGGGTGGACGGCGTGACGCCTTCCAAGCTGCAGACCATTGTTCAAGACCAATAACACCCTTTTGATTTAGAGGCTTTTTATTGTTTACAGCGACTTTTTAACCCCAAACACGATGTTTTTTTAAGGATCCATTGCAGTTTTTCCAGCAGCTTTCTGAACCACCAAACATGGGTGTTTGTTAGGGTCCTGCTTGTTTTTTTTCTGGTGGCTTCTAGCCCCCAAAGTGGGTGTTTTGTAGTAACTGTAGCTTTTT
This sequence comes from Plectropomus leopardus, assembly GCF_008729295.1. NCBI lineage: Eukaryota > Metazoa > Chordata > Actinopteri > Perciformes > Serranidae > Plectropomus > Plectropomus leopardus. Next base: position 1,659,364 of record NC_056477.1, on the reverse strand, counting down.
TCCGGGCGGCCTTTTATCCTCTAGATATGGGTATTTTTTAGAGACCTGTCACTGTTATTCCCGTGTTTTTTTGGCCTCAAAACTTTTGTACCTTTTATGGACCTGACGCTGTTTCACTGGTGGTCCCTGAACGTGGGGTTTTCTTAGGAACTCTTAGGAGCGGCTTTTAGGCACCAATCGTTTCCCAGCTTTTTAGCCTCTAAACGCAGGTGTTTGTCAGGGACTTGTCACTGTTTAATCAGTGTTGTTTTTGGGCCTGACACTGTTTTTGTCAAAGACTTTTGGGTACCAAATGTGAGTGTTTTGCCACAACTAACACTGTTTTTTCTTGTGGCTTTTTAGCAAAATTGTAGCATTTTTCAGGGACCCATTGCCATTTTCCCAGCAGCTTTTCAATCCCCAAATGTGGGTATTTTTTAAGAATTCATCACTTTTTATTTACAACAAGTATAGTGCCTTGAAAAGCATTTTTTCTTAGCTGCTAACACATCGCTGCTTTTCTGACAGCTTTTGGGCATCAAATGTTATTTAAAGCCTTCTTGTAGGAACCTGTCACTTTTTCGTGCAGCTTTTTAGCTTCCAAACGTGGGCCTTTCTAGGGACTCGTCGCTTTCAGTGCCACGAAAAGCGATTGTTGTTTTCCAACACATTGATGCTTTTCCAGTGGGGATTGTACCTCCAAAACTGGGTATTTTAAAGCCAAAATATATTCAAACAAGTGTTTTTTTGTACCTAAACATAACCACACATTAACCACAACATTTGTGAAAGTAAAGTTTTAGCATATCTGCTTCAAACTGATGTGCAAATGCTAGGTATCTGTGGTTTGCAGAAATGTAAAATGCCAACATTTTTACTAGTTTGGAAATATGTCACAAAAATACTGCAGAGTCATGAAAAATAATGATTTGATGTAGTAGCAGATTTTTAGTCGCTCATACAAATCTTGGCCATATAAAGCAGTTTCGAGTAATCACTCATCATTCACTTGTTTTTGTCTCGTTCAGTCAACAATAAGCTCATGTGTTTTGGTTTTGTGTTTTCGGTTTCAGTGGGTAAGTTTTACACATCAACTCCTCTTTTTTTTCTCACTCTCTCCTTCATTTTCCTTCTCTCACTAACCTACCGCCTGCACTGAACCGACATCCTTCCCACCTGTTTTCCTCCCCTCCGTCCTCCTCTCCTCTCTCCATCCCTTCCCTCCGTCTCCTCGGTGTACGCTAACAGATGGCAGACAAGTGCAGGAGAATTTCCCAGAGTGCCGTGGGAGGTGTTTCTCTACGAGCATGTTTGTGCATAAGCTGTGAACGTGCGCTTATGATCTTAGACCGCTATTTACATCTGCAGCGTGCCACTGGCAGCTGCTGCTGCTCGAGCCTCCTGTCTATCAGCCAACCACGATGCAGCAGTGTGCACCCATCCATGTGTCAGTCAGAGCAACCTTTGACTTTGAGCTGGATAAACATATAGGCAGGCGGTTTAGTGAGTTTAAAAGCAGATTAATTGGCGGTTAAAATGTTTTGCATCACACACGGTTGCACGTGAGTGTGACCAATTTTAAATGTATTCACTGAATCTGACGGGTGGATTATGACATTTGTTGAACATTTCTACTGGAGGCTGTGTGACGCTTTGAGGAATCTTTCTATATTTAAAGTGACGCCGTTCTTAACTTAGCAACGAGAAAGTGAAGACTTCAAATGTAACATGTGAATGAACAGTGTGGAAACATGCCTGCAAGTCTGCATTTACTGTTAACATGTCTTTGTCATTTCAATTAACCTGGTGGATTCGCATGGTGGAAAGTGCTTCCTGTACTCATTCAACTAAAGAAGGAAAAAACAAGATAAAGAAAAGTGTGTAGGATAAACCGGCGAATATGCTTCTTGTTAACCTCCTCATCAATAAACTCTCAACTGTCAAAATGTCATTCACAATCTTATGGTTTATACTTATTTTATTTACCAAGATCCATTTTGCTTATTTCTTGTTTTTGTTTCTTCAAACTTTAAAGCACTTGAAATTGCGTTCAGTTTGTTTGAAAGGTGCTATATAAATAACAATTTATTGACTTGATTGTTTGAAATGATGCATCACTGAGCTCATCAGAATTTCTGTTGCAAAGTCACTAACGTGGATCTGGACATGGTGTAAATGAACTACGATAACTCCTTTATCACCTGAACTCTATTGCCTGCACAGATAGTTTATCCAATGAAAAACTGCAGCTGTGTTATGTCAGCGCGCTCAGTCCAAATGTTAAATCCACCATTTCTGCAGCGCTTTCGGTGTAAGATCCCGATGCTAAAAGCTACATTTTGTAGCTAAAAAAAATACAGTTTTGCAGTAGGAAGAAAACACGTGTTTCTGTATTTCAGGATTCCTTAGTCTATATGAACGCTGTTTACATTTTTCCAGCTCACCAGAACTGGCAGAGGAAGTTGGGCCTTGACAGTTCAACAAAGTAAAAGATTTGAAAAGACACAAAAGACTGAAGGCAGAAGAAAACAAGGATGTTGTGTATGAATGTGCATTAAATGGGCCTTCCTCAGAGTTGGTGTATACATTTGCAGAAATGGAACCAATTTTTTTCCATAAGAAGAGCTAACCTCTGGTGTCTAACATGTTTCAGAAATGCCAAGAAAATAAAGTTACAAGGAAGTTAAATCACCATTTTTTGCTTTTAGTGTTGACAGAGGCTGTGTTTTCCCATGCTGGTGTCTACTGGATTTAGAAGATAAAGTAAAACGTGCGGGATGTGAAAACTTTGCTGGCCTCTAACTAAAAGGTCGGCCTCCAGCAACCCCAACTCTTAATGATGTCAGACCGTGTCCACAGAAACGCCGCTGACAGTAACCACAACAATAACTACCAGACTAATGAGACTGTTTTCCATCTCAGAGTTTGTCTCCGAGTGTTTCTGTGGATGCGCGTGCAAATGTGTTTTACTGACCGGTAACTCCCGCCGACGGCTTCATTAAAAGTTAGATTAGTGCTGTTTAATGAGAGGCGGCCGCTTGTTAACAAACAGGTCACAGCAGAGAGAGGAGGACGGGGAGAGCTGAGGATAAATCAGGACATGCACGTGGTTTGCTGGTGGAGTGTTTACTCATTTTAAAGGTGCAGTCCAACAAATTTAACATGTCGACGTCAGTTTACTACTCACGTTCTGTCGGGAGGAGCTATGTCAAGTCTAAGAGAAAACTCTCTAATGACTTCATGTTGTCCGCAAGTTTATCCGAACTTCGAGACCATTTTTTTCCTCATATTTTATATTACCTTTATGTTTAGCTATGTAAACTGAAATACTTTGTAGTTTATCCCGCTCCCAATGTATTTATTATTATTTTTTATTATCATTATTATTATTTTAAATTGAATTAATTAATTGATATTTTTATTCATTTTTCTTGCCCTGGAGAAACCCACAATATGTTCAAGTTAAATTATCATATGTGACTTCACTTGAGTCAATTTTGTCAGTATTCTGAAAATATTCTTAAATTTAGCATTATGGGATGATAACTTAATTTTAACATGTTTATGTGAGCACTGTACCTGACAAAGACTCAAAACATACTTGTGTTTGATTTAGGCTGAGCATTACTAGGATGAAAAAATGTTTGTTTAATACCTTGCTGGGTGATAAATGTGCACATTTTATTCCGGAGCCTGAATATTACAGCGGGGTGATAAACCATGTGAACCCTGTGGATATTTGCTTCCTTTATGGTCCGTTTTTAAAGCATGATGAAACCACTTTTACCAATTCAAGTAGGCTAAAAACACCCGGCCATTACGGGTTGGAAAATCTTTTTCTTTCACTGTGATATTTATGTTTTAAAGCATTCAAAAAGTACCCGGACACTCCTCACACTTAATATAAAGTTTCCCCCAGAGCTTCTTTCAAGTGGAGGCTTGAGCTGTTTCACTATCTCATTAATCACAGCGGCGGTCCTCGTGTCTGCACCTCGCTCTATCACACCATTACTCTCTCTGCCTTTCTGTCCTCTCTCTCTCTGACATTTTTTTCCTCGTGTTACCTTTCCGCTGTCCGTCCTTTCAATATTGTCTGACCAGGGCTTTTTTTCTGCCTAAAATACTGAAGTCCAGTGAGTGTTTATGCAGCCACAAAAAAACCACTATACACCTGTTAACATCTTGCTTCTTCATGTGATAATAAAGTCAAACATCGGCATTCACACCGGCGTCAAATGACTGCAGTATTCACGGGTTTATCGGCTCCAGCTCCCATCACCTTGCACAACTAATGCACCAATCGTCGCCCCTTTATCAGTGAGATGCAGCGACAGGCCGGCAAAAATTACAGTTGCACAAGCAAGGTTCACACATCGTCCAAATTTAGTTTGCAACGAGTGTAAAAAATGGAGTAAATAAGTAAGAGATATTAAAATAAGAAGGAACACGACAATTTCACTGGTCTCTGATATGACTTTTAAAGCTTAATATTTACAAAATTGAATTTAAAACACTGTAAGACTTTTTAAGGACTTTAAAACCCAGTGTGAATAAAAGATTACTTTTGCAAAAGTAAACAACTGAAAGGAGAAGTTTTATTTGTAATGGAGTGGTTTTTAATTTGTGGTATTTCTGCTTTTACTTTGAAGATTTAAAGTCTTCCTCTGCCACTGCAAAAAAGTGCATACATACGGGAAGTTTTATCACAAATTCTGAAAATATAAACTTACTGTTGAGCTATTCACAGTTAACTGTGGAGTGTGAGGCCTCTCTCATCTCTTCTCTTTCTTCTTTTCTTTATAACTCTACACCTCTTTACTAAACGTCTGCTGCAAAGTTTGAATAGTTCAACTTCAGAGAGAGAGAGAGGCAGAGAAGGAGGGAGGGAGAGCAGGAAGAGCGTTTCTGTTTTAATGAAGACAACAAAGCTCTATGCATCATTAAGTCTCACATAATTAAAGAAAGAAGAAACTCAAGTGTTTGATTAAAAGAGCTTTTGTCTGAAAACACCCTCCGGTACATCAGCACACATGCATGGACACATACACAAACATACAAATTAATACACAGAGAATACAGAAAAACACGGCCCGCTCCTTTTTGAGCTAATGATGCAAAAAGCAACGGATGAAGGCAGTTTAACTTCATCACAAAACACACTCTCTCTCTCCCTCTCACACACTCTCACACACACTCACACAGGCCTGTGTCCCTATGGGGGGTTAATGTCATCTCCGATTGGTTGATTGTAGTGGCTTTTCGCCCTGGAGACTTTTCCACTAGTCTGCACAGTTACACTCTTCATCTGCTCTTCTCTCTCTCTCTCTCTCTCTCTCTCTCACACACACACACACACACACACACACACACACACACACACACACACCATAGGAGACAAAAACACTAGAAGCATCTCTGACTCTCAAATCCTTCGATGCACTGTGCTGAAATATATTTGCAGAGATTTTGTGAAATTACGTCCCGTATAAATGAAATTTACATCGTGAAGTCCCAAATGTTCAATGTGTAAAGATGGAGCGGCACATTACGAGATGCTGTTTGTTTCCAGGAACACATGCTTGCTTAAAATCATGAAGATTTTAGCTGAAGTCTGAGCGGTCTCTCTCTAAGTCACATAGGTGAGGTGGAAATTACAGTTATATGCCTCCTCACACCGCTCAAGTTGCAACTACAGTTTACATTTGTGTCTGTAAAAACACGGACGCTTCACACACAACTTCCCCCGGCAGCACCGACGATCTACACGATCAGCACTGATTCAAGATAAGTGTCACCTATTCAGCATCTGACCAAATGTCTCCCCGTCTGCTCCTGAGATATGACGACCTGTTCTCTTTCCAAACTCATCAAATACGTGCACTCTGTCAGTGCTTTTGGCGTACGAGCAGGGCGACAAAAACCACCTTCACCGGCGTCAGATGAGAACGCGCATATATGCCGGCGGACGGCCAAACGGCGTCCACATCAATGCACATGGGCACTTGAGAACGTGGCCAGATGGAGCTGGTCGCGTATGCAACAAGAAAACACGCCATCAGGTATAACGCTGCCGGAAACCACGTAATATAAGGAGTGCGGGTGAGCTTTTACGGCTCATAAAGCTGATTTTCTTCTGTTGTGCAGGAGTCTGGAGTTTGCTTCCTGTGTGGACGCATTCTTTTTCCACACCTAACTTATGCCTCTTTTGCCTAAACCCAACCATCCGTGACTTTGTTGCCTAATCCGAACCATCATGACGATCGGCGCCGGTTTACATGTGCTGTTATGTAAACATACAGACCATTGAGCATCATCCAGCCATGTGCATTCGATGACATCACAGTTTCTGCATCTGCTCTTGGCAACTTTGCACCGTCGTCACTTGTCTTAATGATCGTAACGTCACTGTAGCAACAGTTTCATACATTTGTGACATCACAACTTCATGGAAGTCGTCATGGCTCGTTTGTCTGTGAATTGGCATTTCCATACTTTCACTGTATATTTTATAATATGGGACCTTTAAATTCTTCCCCCACAAGCAACTTGCTTGGTTCAGCGTTAAATCGATGTTAAGTGAGCATCTTCACTAAGGAATGAGCAGAAAAAAAGACATCAAAATGAAGACAGAAAGAAAGAGACAGGAAAGCAGGACGCAACAAAGTTGGGTAAAATGTCTTGTTCAAGGCTCGACTATTCAGAGAGACGGGGCTAATGAAGCAATCTGAGGGCTTACAAGGGAAGTTATCCCGTGTAAAATACAAGCATCCCGTGTGTGTGTGTGTGGTGTGTGTGTTAAAGCTTTGTGATCATTAAGTCTGTCCGCTGCTGCCGTCTCGGTTATTCTAATTTCCCAGCATCTTCCGTCAAGCAGAACAGAGAGACGGTCTGAAGTCAAGGACCTTCTGTCTCTCACCTGTTTCTCTCTCCACTGCACCGCCATAATTACCTTCTCAGGTAATCAAAGAGAAACATCTGCACTCTCCCGGCCTGAAGAGACACTCTGTTCCAGCCAAGGCTACGCTGAGGTCGACAGCAAAAACTCACAGGGGTTTTATTTTTGGAAAGTAGTTTTTCATATTGGTTTTTAAAAATCTTACTTTCCGAGACATATCACCAAGAAAAGTTTCATAACAGCTGCTCAAACCGAAACCCTCCGGGAAACAAAAAAAGTCTTAATTAAGTCTCAAATGCCAGATAATTACTATTGGTTTTAACTTAATCCCTCCAAATATTTTAGTTTAAAACTAGAGTAATAATTTTATTTTTATTTATTTATTTTTCCTGTTTTCCTGTTTTTATATGTTTATTTCACTGATTTAAAAAACAATAACATTTAGTTGGGCATTTCTTATTGCAAAACTAACTGAGTAATTTTGTTTGTTTATTGTTAACTTAAAGGGGACAATAAATATACATACTACCTCCATTATATACTTTTCTTTTTTGTTATTGTTTATTTTTCTCCTTAAGTTCAGGGGAGGACCAATGCCTGCGGCTTCTAGACCTCTAGACTTATTGTTTTCAATATATGAACTCTATCTGCAGTTTTATTTGTGTGCAAATAAAATACAATAAAATAAAATAAATAATGTATTATTATTTTTAAGTTTATTTTTCTATCATTTTCCCCCCCCTTCAACACAACTGCTTCTCATTTTATTTATTCACTTTATTCGTAACAATTTCATTTTGTTTACAAACAACGCACAGTAAAAACCTTCAGGATAAACTCGATAGCGAGTTTTTAACTTTTATCCTATTCTTTTTGTATTATATTTATATTCATATATTGTGACATTAGGCACCAGTATTGCAAAATACATACTTAAGCCAAAGGCACTTTTATTACGCACTAAGCTTTACTACTTTATACTGCAAGTAAATACACACAGCTGAAGAAAATGTGAGAAATGAGACAGACTGAGAGAGAATTGCGTGAATGCACTGGAGGCTTCAAACTGCCTCAATACCAACTCAAGTTATTCATGAAATCAGGATTTTTTCGGGTTGAAAGGCTTATGAAGGCTAAACATCACAGATGGCGACTAATTATCATTTAAAGGTAAAAAACTAAAGGAAACAAAAACACTGTAATCAGAGTTTTTTGGTTTGCACACTCGTCTACGTCACAACTGTTAGTGTTTTGGTTTAAATAAGAGTCCAAAGTGTCTCTGCTCTCTATTAAAGCCCTCAGCGGAGTCTTTTTCCGCCATATTAAACCATCCACACATGTTCGATTAAGAACCATTAATTTGCCAAACTGCATTCCCACTTAAGCCATCAGAGGGTTTTTAAATCACGGCCAATTACCCCGCCACCGCAGCACTCTGCCTACATTACTGAACGGATCAGTCAGACGGAGAGAGGCCCTGTCCCATTACAGCGAGCAGGCGAGCCTGTACTCTGCTCCGGTCTGACCGAGACTTCAGCACGGAGGGCAGCAGAGTGCTGTCAATTTCTCAATCTCACTTTTGGGTCAAATTTTAAAGCAGAAAATAGCTCACACGTCGGCTCATTGTTCACATGTTAGATGTCAGAGTTGAATTCAGTGGTTCTGTTTCAGGCTTTGTGCACTTCAGTTTAACGTCGGCTGGTGAAAGGCACAGAGCCCACAGACAGCACGAATAACGAACGTAGTTACCGTGACGCCATCGGTTTGTGGACCGCTTTGTGACATATACTGCATGATGAATGACTCAAATACAATTATATGAAAAGCAAAATCTGGAATGATTACTTTGTCCAGGATTTATCTAATTTTAGATAAAGATCCAGAGAGGGATCAGAATCTTTAGTCGCTCATTTTTATAACGATGATAACTTTATTTATATAGCACCTTTAAAAAAAAACGAGTTTGAAAAGTGCTTTAAAGAACAAAGCAAAACAGAAATGGGATACACAGATGGCAATACAACAACGGAAAGCCAAACGGTCCTATTAAACACAAGCGAGAAGAAACTATAGTTAGGATGAAATTAAAAGCAGAGGACAAATAATTCATGATGCAGGATGTCAAATAAAGATATAAAATAATAAAAAGCAACTGACCAAAACCAACAGAGGCAATAAAAACAAGAAAAACACGAATAAAAGGAAATAAAATAAATAAATCACAATTTAAAACGTTAAAAAAATAAAAATGAATAAAAAGCTAAAATTCAATAAAAGCAAGTCTACTGTGTCTTATCAGTAGGAACTTTTCTTAACTGATATATTAATGTATTATAATGATGCATTTAAAATTATGTCATAAAAAATACATTTTTTTAAATGATTTTCATCACTTTTTTCAGGTAATTTCCTTTTTTTCTTTTTTTTCACTTTCCTTTTATTTTGCAAATTATGATTTGTTATGACTGCAGAAAATTAAATAAAAATTTGATTAAAGAAACAAAAAGCAAAAGAGAGAGAAAGCTAACAAGTTTATGTTGCACAGTGACGACTCCACCGCACAGGTGTTAACAGGCAAAATGCATCGAAACCAGTAAAAACCAGTTTAAAATGGTCTGTATGATCTGCGTTATGTAAGCTGTTGGGGCAGTTTTCTTCAGATGTCATTGCTCAAACAGGTGGAGCTGACTGCTGCTGATCTGTTACATGTCCATGTCCACGTCCCCACCTGCTGTCTCTGCTAAAGTTAGACATGAGCGAGGAACTGAACAGTACATTGGAAGATTATGAAGAGGAGCAGGAAGACGACGGAAAGATGCTGCACTCTGCTCAGAGAGACTCTAATTATGGACAATAATTGTCTTTCTGGCAGCAGAGTCACTCAGGGCGTCTTTTATGAAGTGTGTGTGTGTCTTATATGGAGTGTTTTTGTCTCGTATGGAGTGTGTGTGTGTGTGTGTGTGTGTGTGTGTGTGTGTGTGTGTGTGTGTGTCAACACCTCAAACTCAGTGCTCTCTTGTCCATTATTTTTAGACTCGAGTGCTGCCTGTTTCCTGTGTTACCAGCATCATGGCTGCGTTTTACAGTGCATCAGGTTAACCCTTTGAAACCTGGATCTACATCAGTTTTCTGGTGTTGCCTTCAGATGCGTTTCGCAAGCATTTAACCCCTTGATACCCAAGCAAATATGTATGACTAAAAAATCTAAAAAGCAATGAGCAATTTGCAAAAAAAATAGTAAAAGAAGAAAAGAAAAATGACCCAAAAAAGACATATTTTTTAGTTGTCTATTTTTTTTAAATTTTTTTTTTGCAAATTTTCTGATAATTTTCTAAAACTTTTAGTAAATTCTTTAATAATATTGATCTCTATTTATTACTTTTTATCCTCAGCAACAGCTTGTCACTCTCAGGGTGGATATTTGATCTGTGGATCTGATCAAAGCTGATCAGATTACATAGATGGATTCGAGGAGCAGCTGCAGCAGAGGTGATGAATGCAGATTTTTAGCACAATAAACGATTCAGTTTCACTTTCACTACCCATGATGTTCTGCTGCTCTGCCTGTGCCCAGACTAGGCTCTGTGCTCCGAACATGTGGTGGAATCCATAAGCAAACAGCATATATATATATATCCTATATTGCTCCTAATGAACTGTCTAGCTTCAAAAATGCCAAATAAATTAGCAGAAATTAAAATTATTAGCAGATGTTTTAATCATAGAAAGCCACCACAAATAACTGAACAAACATTTGTGTTAAAAAACATTTTTGGAGTATTTCATGTTAACTATGATCTGGGAACCACCAAACTTTATAAAAAAAAAAAAAGTTATGAAAATGCAAATCACCTCTGGACATCTCATGAGTTTTAAGCTGGAATTTGAGAGGAGACGGAGAAACAAAGAGTATGCGAGAGGGAGTGGTACTTTTACCGTGTGAAGGAGACGAGTTTGAGATAAAACAGGATTTTGAGATGCCAAAAAGAGTTCAGTTCCAGGTATACAGCCAGCTGTCGGGTTACTTTTCTTCCCGAGGGAGCAGTTTAGTTTCAGTCTTACCCATCTTTATTTATGTTTATGTATCATGGAGGTTGTTTTTTCGCGACACAGACTCCGGTACGTTTGATTTGACTCATTAATTCCACCTCTGAAGCTGATGTCGTGCTAATCAGTGAAATCATGCCTTACTCTTTAGATAGAATCATTACTGCTGGCTGTTCATCGTGTCACTGCCTACACATGATGAGATAGATGCAAATATTTTGACATTCACGGGTACACACACACACACACACACACACACACACACACACACACACACACACACACACACAGAGGAGAAGGAAAAAAAGGACAAGACTTTCTATGAAAGGACACAGAGGGTAAACATGCACCATCACAGAGACACACTTACACACATACAATCACGTTCATGTTTCTAGGATCTTAGGACATTTCTAGGATTTTAGATCAATTTCAGGATTTTAGATCAATTTCAGGATTTTAGCACATTTCCTCGGATTTTAGGACACTAATAGAATTTTAGGACGTTTCCAACATTTTAGGAAGTTTCTAACACTTTAGGACGTGTTGGATTTCAGACTATTTCTAAGACTTTAAGACATGTCTAGGATTATAGGAAATTTCTAAGACTTTAGAACATTTTTAGCATCTTAGGATAATTCAAGGATTTTAGGACGTTTCTTGGATTTTATCACTTTTCTGCAATTTTAGGACATTTGTAGGAATTAAAGACATTAGGGGCTTAGCTAGGATCTCTGTTAGGGGTTTGGGGGGTCCTCCAATGGTACTTTTTTAATAAATAAGCTCTATTTTGATGCTGTTTTATGCTCTCTGGCACTTATGGATACTCAAAATACAAAAACAATTTCTCTCACACACTCACACACTCACACACACTCACACACACACACACACACACACACACACACAGTGATGGCCCACATGTCATGGGGACTAAGCGTTGGTTCAGATGTTAAATATTAGCACCAGGTCTTAGAGTCTCTCCTCCTACATATGTGGATGAGTTTGAGGACCTGTGCCTGTTTTTGCTTCAGACTATAAACTGCTTTCAGTTACAAAGGACGCCTCAGTTGTGAGAAAAATTTAAAAAATGCAAATCGCACTACACTTCCTGCAGACAGCCTCAGGAGGAGGCCTCATGAGCACAGACAACGGACAAAGTAACAATAGAAAGAAATTAAGCCTCATTCAGCGTCTCTTTGACCCGGTCACAGCACTGAAAACAATGCTTAGTCCAACAGCCTCAGAGTGGAAATAAAGTGAATATCATTACACCTTCAGATGTGCTCTAGTTCTCAATGAACACAAAGTGAGATCATCTGATTTTTAGTAGCGAGAAATGCAGAGACACAGAGAGCTAACACCAGAGTTTTAACACATTTTCAGTAATAAGAGATTATGTGAATGTTGTGTTAAAAACTACTCAGTGAGCACAAAATAACCTAAACTATCAGCGTGACACGGTGAAACCTGTCAGGGTGCAGACAGTCTTTACATCATCAGTTGAATGAGCGTTATTGTCGGTTATCAGCCTGAGAGATATGAGCTAAAAGCAGTTTGCTACGCCTACTTTTAGGTTCAAAATGCCTTTTCTAAAGTCGACATTTGTGCCAAAATTGAGGGATGAGATATCCAGTTCACAGGAAGATGGATAAGATGGATACAAGGTCACAGTGACCTTGACCTTTGACCATCAAATGTGATTAATCCAAGTTGAATCCAAGTGAACATTTGTGCCAAATTAGAAAAAAAATTCTCACGTCACATGAAGAATTGCGTTTAAAACAATGGGAAAACAGAATGCCTCTCTTAAAGCAATCTTAAAATAGTGTGTTTACTAGATTAAGATGGGCCCAAGGTCACTGTGCCCTTGACCTTTGACCACCAAAATCTAATTGCTTTATTGTGAAATCTAAGTGAACGTTTGTGCCAAATTTGAAAAGATTCCTTCGGCTGTTCTTGAGATTTCATGTTCATGAGAATGATACAAATCATGTCATGGTGACCTTGATCTTTGACCCTTTAAGCTTCAAAACTTAATCAATTCATTGTTGAATACAAGTGAATGTTTGTGCCAAATTTGAAGAAATTCTGTCAGGTTTTTCTTGAGATTTTGCATTCAAGAGTGTGGGTTGGACGGCCAGAAAATATTAAACATAATGCCTTTGGACACGAGGCATGAAAACTCAGAGTCCACTTACTCTCTTTTTTCCAGAGCTTTAACCTACCCAGTTGTCTTGAAGTTGGCCTTGTAATCATGTTTAAACTATGTCATAGTTGATAAAGACCATAGTATGTGGTTGAAAGTTTACGAAAAGAAAATGGACCGTAAGAAACCATTTTTTAAAAAAAAACATTAAAATGAAAAATAAAAATCTGTAAAAGTGCCACATAGTAATTATACTTTAATTTCCTGTCTTCAAAAGATGAAGGAAATAATCAAACTATAAATGGATTTACAAAAAAAACTGTCTAAGGTGTATAAATTCAACTTTTGTTATCTTCTTTCATATTCCATTTTTAGCTCCATGTTAATGTATCCCTCCCTCTGCACAGTCGTAATTCTGAAAGATTAAATTTGAGATGTGATTATGGGCGAGTCTAAATTCAGATCCTTAATATAACAAACCGTTTTCACTCTACTCGCACCAGTAAAAACAATTCACACAGACTCGCGTGTGTTATGCAAACCGCTCTCTCTGCGGACGTAGCTCATTATTGTTTTGTGTGTGTACAGTCTCTCATTTAATCCCCACAAGCAATTTGGCTTCTGCTCGCTGTGAAGCAGCAGAGTTCCCTGATATTCAGCCTGATATTTGTGCAGGTATCTGAAATGAAGTTTGATTCAGTTGAGATTCAGTTTAATCTGCTTCCTAAACAAATCAACATCACTGCAACACACTAGTTCCACTCGTGGATGAGTTTCTTGTGCAAGCAGCTAATTGGACTGAGCTTGTTGTGCACTCGAGGAATTAGCTGCATGTTCCCTTTGTTACACTGAATGTTTGTATAAAAGTTTTAAGCTGAAGTGACAGCATAACTTACACACTTTGCAGGGAGTGTGTTTTCTTTAATGAGTTTAGATGTTATGTTAACTTGTGCTCTGCATTAAAAGTGAGGAATATTTCCATATCATGAAAAAGTATTTCACAATGGTGAAGGATACTTCTATATCGAGGATACTCAACTTGTTTTGCTTGGGGGGCCGTTTTTGCAAAATGACAGGAGGCCAGGGGCCAATGGCAGCAGCCCAAGAAGTGTCTAGGATTTTATGACATTTTGAGGACTTTGGGACCTTTTTTAGGATTTTAGGACATTGATAGAAATTTGTGACATTTCCAGGATTTTAAGACGTTTCTCAGATTTTTAGACATTTCTAGAAATGAGGACGTTTCTAGAATTTTAGGTCATTTCTAGGACTTTATACCTTTCTAGGATTTAGGACCACAGGGGCTTAGCTAGGACCTCGGGGGGGGGGGGGGGGGGGGGGTGACTCGATTGGCTATTTTGATGCTGTTTTTTGCACTCTGACCTTATGGATACTAAAAGTACAAAAACAATTCCCAGTGTGAACCGCTTATTTTGTCTGTGAATTAGAAATTAGAATAAGAGGTGTTGGGGGGCCACCTGACACCCTATCTGGGGCCACATCTGGGCTACGGGTCATAACTTGAGTATCACTGCTTTTTAATTTTTGTTTCTTGCTGTCTTTTTTGTAACTCTGCGCCTGTGCTTGACTCTGTTGTGAAGGGAAAACATTAACATTTAGACTTTACAGTTTGTGCTCCATTCAACAAATTCAAGGTGACAAAGTAGAAGAAGCAAAGAGAGAATGTGTGCCAAAGACAGGGCTAAAAGCCCAATGGAATGAAAAATGCATTTTCCAGGATGCCAAATAAATGTCAAAATATTTTCACTAAATTCAGATCAAGCAAAAGACATTTTCTCTTTGTGCAAAATACCCATTTTCTTAAATGACTCATCCTGCAGTTACACAGATACTTCCAACAAGTGTCACCACAGATATTGCTGACACTGCCCAAATCTCTCAGCATGTAAGATAAACAGGTCTGGACTAAAGCAGATCGCAGCTGGAACGGCGTTAAAAGACTATAAATTTGACAATATGACAACCCCGACATATGCCCAATGCTGCCACTGAGGGCCATGTCCTAGATTGAAATCACAAATCTTTTAGGTTTGAACATTGCTGAAAACGTTATGGATAAAGTAAGCACACATCTTAACAAAATATATAACACAGGTCTGATCGTTTTCAGACATTTTTATGTGGAAAAGTTACATAATATATATTTTTTAAAAGCTTGCACACATTTTTTTAATGTGGGGACACACCTTCAATACAATCGTTTTAAAATCCAGATCCACAATTTAAGAAGGTGTATTTCATAGCTCTCTCATGTGTAGTTTATAATCAAAGTTCTGCAGCAGCACCGCAGTGTGTGTGTGTGTGTGTGTGTGTGTGTGTGTGTGTGTGTGTGTGTGTGCGCCTTCAGTTTATGAAAAGCTTCTTAGAGCAGGATTAGGATCATCATTGTCCACTGGCTTATGATAGGACAAGGATTATGTTAGTACAAAGATATGTTTAGCAACACATCCCAGAACTCGCACACCCACACCGGCCCCGTGTGAAGGGATGGAGCTTAAAGATTCAGGGCCGCGCTGCACCGACAGCATCTGCACCATTTAAATTCAAAACATTATTCGCTGGTTTAGCTTTGATCCGTGCAAGATTTTCTACATGCAGATCACAATGTCAGCTATGATAGTACAATTATAAGATGAATTTCATACGCAAAGCTAAGAGATGAACCGCAGCAAGACGTGTAGACAGGTTCAGGTCTGCTCTGTTTCGGCAACTCAAGCACTTAGTTAACCCATTTTACGCACTTTTCATCCTTCCTTCCTTTGTTTGATAATTTTGTCTGTGGTCATGCATATGGCATAAACTTTGGTAAGATTGTGTATTTTTGTTTAAAGTGTTTTCAGTGTTTTTGTGTTCTAATTTCCAGTTACTTGTCTTGTACTTTTACTAAATTTTAATTAATTTAGCATAAATGTACGGGGAAAAGAAGGAAAAACTAAATAGTGAAAAATTAGATTTATAATTATCAAAATTAGATATTTAAAATTATGTTACAGAAGAATTGTAGTCTTTTGACAATTTAAAACCTGAGCAAAATGGCTTGATTTCTTTCAAAAACATGGGAAAAAGGCAATAAGCAATTCAACAAGAAATTACCCCAAAATTAGCAATAAATGAGTAAAAAGTTACAAGACAGTAACCTAAAAATAAATTCAAAAGGAAAAGTAGAAAACAAACAAAAAGAGACAAGAAAATGACCTTTAGAAACTATTTAAAAAATCTGTAACATCATTTAAGATATATAATTACATGGATTATAAATATATATATTATATATATACATTTTGTGGATATTTTTCCCTTTTTGTTGGAAAATATTTATAATCTATTTATAAATATTTCCACATTTCTTGCCAAGTTGCTCATTACCTTTGTCCCATGTTTATAAAAAATGAATAAAAATCCACGTTTCTCAGGTACTGTGGATTGAAATGCTTGTAAAAGCTGTCACAACAAAACTGATGTTAATCCAGGTTCAAACACATTAATAAAGACTAATACAAAAAAAAAGATTTTCATATCAGTTGTCCGTCCACTTGGACATACAGACACATCAGGAGGACAGCAGAGTGAAGGTCCAGGAGTCAAACTGCTGCTTCAGGAGTAAAGTTATTAATAAAAGCTCGACCACCAAATCCCACCTTGAGTCAACATCAGCATCCGTCACAGTGACAACCGCAGGGCAGATTTGTGGGATAGCAGCAGAAACAAAGAGACAGAGAAGCAGAGAGACGGTGGAGGGGAGAGAACACGGAGGGGAGGGAGGGAGATATATATTATTACAGGCGGCTGGCCTACGGCGCTTCCCGGTAAAAATCCTAAACGGAACAGACAGACAAACACAACCGTATAAAACCATCTCAACCACCATATGGCTGCGGGGAGATGTCCTTGCTGTGTCCCTCACAAACCCCCCCCACCTCTCTCCACAGCCTGCCCCCCTCCTGCCTCTCTCATTTCGGTGCTTTTGAAGTTCGCTGGTGGCAGTGTGGTGCCGCTGAGTTCCTCTCCGAGCACCTTCAAGCTTATCTGGATCTGTGATGGTGACAGCGGTCACCTGGGCCGCGCTGATAGCAGCCGAGCGTCATTAACATGGAGCGCATCTCCTGTTTTCACATTTCTTATTCTCGACGAGCCGAGAAACACAACCTGAAAACTCCACTGAGACAGTTTTCATCACTGTCACTGTATACATTAACTCCATGTGATGTCTGAAAAAAAAACACTTTCTATGCAACGCAGAAAGTTTAAGAGATAAAACTGAATCCAAACCTTTTCCAGCTTTTCTAATTCTGCTGCTGCAGTTTTGTGTGTTGCTGAAATATCACCCTGATTACTTTCTTGATCATTTTAATTTGATCACAGTTATTTATCATGGTTATTCATCTCAGTTTTTTGGAAACAAAATGGTTTTAGCGTTTGTGTTATTTAGTGTTTTTTGGACCTGGGACCCTCTTGCTGCGAGGCGCCAGTGCTAACACTACACCACAATCACAAACCACAAATCACAAAAAGGGTTTCACGCTGGCATGAGGTGGTATTTCAGGTGATTCAAAAAGCCAAATTTCACAAAACTGCAGTGGAAACACTTCTAGGTCACGTGATGCTACGTCTATGTGCTTGTCAGCAGGAACTGGCTCCCTCATGATGCAGGAGGAGCTACAAGAGCTGTCACTGCCTCACATAACTCCTCTCTCCCTCTCTCTTTCTCTTTTGTCATTATTGTAATTTAATTGTTATTTACGACATCTATTGCACGTTCGTCCGTCCTGGAAGAGGGAGAGTTTTTCCTCAGTCGATGTGACGGTCTAAGGACAGACAGATGTCGTATGCTGTAAAGCTCTCTGAGGCAAACTGTGTTTTGTGATAATGGGCTTCATAAATAAATTTGACTTGACTTCAAACGTTGAGCGGATCATCTTTTGAATCAATGATTCCTTTTTCCTAAACCTAACCATGCGCTTTTGTTGCTAAACAGAACATGTGCTTTAATTGACACTCTGACATTAATTGCAGCATCCCAAAATGTCAACAGAATACTTTTAGTGTAATATGTAGACGTAAAAGTCACCTGACAAAATGCCAACACGTGGCAACTTAGGATGATAACGTGTCAGAGAAAACTCGCACTGAGAGAGCACGCAACATCCACCCAGCACACGTGTCAACCTTTTCAGTGTTATCTCCACATAACTCCACTTGACTCATCATATTAGGCGTACTTTCATTTTCACTGTGAGTCAAAAAAGGCCACAAACTGCACACAATATCCATTGTTATTCTGTGCATGAAAACCAGTGAACTGTTTGTAAAAATAATCTCAAAGGTCGAACGTTTCTCCGACATCTCAATACTGAAAATGTCAGGATCTAATTCTGTTTTCCAGAGAGCTGATTGAGTGGCTTCACTTGTGATGAAGACTGAATAAAGTGTGATGTTAATGTGTCTGCAGAGAGGACTAGTCTCTGTGCTCGGAGGTTAACCCTTTGAAACCTGATCGACATCATTTTTCTGGTGCTGCGTGCAGACCCCTTTCCGAAGTATTTAAACCTTTGGACCCAAAGCAATCTATCTATCTATCTATTTGGAAACACGGGGGAAAGTGAGCAACTTGGTAAGAAATGTCAAGCTGAAAATGGCAAGAAATTAGTAGATTTAGAAAATCCTATAAAAAAGCTATGGAAAAATGTTCAAAATGTAACAATTAATAATTGGTAGTCATCACAATTGTATATTTTAAGGGAATTTTTTCAGGTAATGTCATTGTTTGCTTTTGTTTATGACTTTCCAACTTTTGTTGCTATTTTTCAGGTAGTTTTCTTGTACTTTTTAGGTCTTTTCTTCCCATGTTTCTGAAAGAAATCAAGCCAATACGATAAAGTTTCAATGAGGTAAAGCAGAAGCACCACGCTGGCTTGTTGCAGCATGTGCGTGTGTATGTGTGTGTTTCTGTGGGGGTGTGTGTGTGTGTGTGTGTGTGTGTGTGTCTCTGTCTCGTCCCTTTGATTTGTTTACACAGCAGCCGTCCGCAGACACCCAGCCATGCTTGGCCACATTAAAGCTCCTCTACTAATCTGTCACCTCGATTAATGCCAGCTAAACAAGGGACACACAGACACACATGTGTCCCGCACAGCATGGACACCGAAACACACAGACTACACAAGTGCTTTGGCATCCGCTGGTCCAGACGTGCTAATCTCTCCGACTGCAGATTGGATTGTGTGGTAGCCAAAGACTGAGCAATCAGAGCGCAACATCACCTAACAGTAACAGTTACAGGAAGGAAAGCTTTTATTTTTGAAAATAGAAACCTACTGAAGCAGTGAAATCACATTGTAAGCTTCTTTATTCACAATTATGTTTGCTGTTTTTTTTGTTTCTTTGTCCAATTTCGCCCATTTACTGTTTTAATAAATGGCTTTTGGTTCAATAACTCTGTAATTTTGACATAATCTTTCATTAAAATTAACTTGAGGACCTTTACTCATCACGCAGCAGTTGAAATTAGACTGTAAGAGACCTCGGGAAACCATTTACAGCAGCATAATTAGCTCCACCAGCCATCTTACTGGATGCAGTGCAGCGCTGACAAGTCCTAAACAAACCAAACAGCCTTAAAACTTAAATTTTAATCAAGCTCTCTTCATTATGCTGCGAATTCTCACCCTCCTGTAATTTAGAGTGGAGTATCTCAGAGTGTAATTCTGTAATGAGTGCAGGGGAGAAAATGACACAATATGTTAATTGCCTCATGCAAGAGGAGCGCCAAACATCTAATTTAAGAAAATGAATGTGAGAGGGGGAGTTGGTGGAGCGGCGGCGAGGACAGCGGAGGTCAGGAGATGCCGTCAGCTGACAGCAGGCCTCGTACGAATCGTGTAATCTGCTCAGAGTGACGCCCGTCTGAGTCTTTGGGAGGCCGAGGCTCAAGTTGGCTGTGCAGAAAGTCTTTAGGGCAACTTATCGACGAGAAACTGTGGCAACATCTGTCTGTGATGAGAATTTAAAAAAGGCTCCAGCAAGCAGACAAATAAACAATCTGAGAGAAAGTTTCACAGCGAGACAGATGGACGAGAAGAGAGAAGTTTTACTGTTTATCATCAGTGAGGCAGCGAAAGAGAAAAGATGTTGATCACAGATTCACATGGTTTATAATCAAATATTGGTCATATTTTGTTTTTTCAGTTCAGTGATTCTGCAGATAATTCGCCAGAAATTATGTTGGCATTGTAGATTTCTGCAAACCACAGATATTTTATATTTGCACATTATTATGTTGCCAATATATTAAACCTTTGTTTCCACAGCGCTCGTGCTCAGGTTCAGGAATAGAAATAATGGTTTTAGTTAGGAAAAGATCATGTTTTGGCCTAAAATACGCACTTTTGAGGGCAAAACAAGAACCAAAACATGGCCAGTATTCCCTCACACACACACACACACACACACACACACATATATATATATGTATATATATATAAGGGAATCTTGTCATCCTGGCTGTCTCTTTCCACCTCATCATTTCTCTTTTGACTAATTTATCTGGTCGAGGGACAATATCAGCTGTGGTGGATTTCAACACACACACACACACACACACACACACACACACACACACACACACACACACACACACACACACACACACACACACACACACACACACAGAGTCTTCAGAGGGGCAACCCTGTTACAGAAAAGCAGAGACATCTTGCGCAGCCTGTCTCTGCGCATCAGCATTAGAATTTCAAAGTAGTTTTGATTGTTTGATCTCATATCCAAAAATGATTGTTGTTATAAAAAGAAGTATGAGAAAAAGCAATTAACATAAAGCTGTGCTTCTATTAATACCCAGTTTTCTCTGTAGTCTTGTGGCTGGTTGTGATCCATAATTAACAGTGAAGAGATCCCATTTTCACCTTCTGCTGCGGCTCCCCACTAGACCAGCTCTCTGGAGAGCGCCGTCGAGCGAGAGCAGCCAACAGATGATACTTCACGCTGCAGGAAAACTATGAAAAAGCTACTCTATTTTTCTAATAATACAACCTGACAGAACAGATATTGACACTTGAATATTTGAGTGTTTCAAGTGTTGAACAGGTGGATCAGCATTAAGCTGCAGATCTGACTGAAGGTGACAGAAGCGTTATATTAAGAGACTTTTAACCCTTTGATGCTCTTACATTGTGTCTCAAATGTAATCACACACACACAAGCATGCACGCGCACACACACACACACACACACACACACACACATAAATACAGCAAATTGGCTTTATTTCTTCTGAAACCTTAAAAGGAAGGCAATGAGCAATGAAAGCAAATGAAAAAAAAAGAGCAAAAAAAAAAGAAAAAAGAAAATTAGAACAAAAAAGTACATAAATACCTAAAAATTAGCTTAATATAAAGAAAAGAAAATTAAAAAAGTATAAGAAATGACCTGGAAAAGGTGCTATCAGTGGAATAAAATGCCAAAGTTGGCAAATTGTTTACCTTTTCTTTTCATTTTTGCTGAAAAAAAAACACAGTGCTAACCGCAAAATTTAATGCGTGTAATATGTTACAGAAATCTGCAAAGACGTTTATGTGGGAAATCTTTCCATGATAGCAGTACAACGACACGGTGCAGCATCAGGAGCAACAGAAAGAGCCCCATCCCTTTGTGAAAACACACAAGCTGATCAGTAATAAACAGCTCCTGTATATTACAATAACAATATCTATATACTATAATAAATCTGACTGTATTGACCATCTCTTCCCCGGAGCCCCTGAGGCTCCTGACAACTGCAGTTTATCTCCATAATAATCAGGCCGGCACTAAATACATCAACACAAGGAGATCGTAAAAACACAGCATTCAGCTCCATTGATTAGCATTGTTAATTTCTCGCTCAGCGGTGCAGGGTAAGTGAGGCTGCAGAGCTCACTGCGACCGCTCGGTGACAAGTTCTGTTATAGAGAGGCAATGAAGACAGAAAATAAAATAATCTTGATCTCTGCATGTGTCTCTGACTCTTTTTCACTCCGAATCTTCCATCATAAATGTGCTACAGCGGCAAACAGAGGTCTGAGTAAACGTTAAGCTTCAGCTGCTTTATCTTCTACAGGCAACAGAAACAATTTTGAAATAAAAGCGTCGCTGCCCTTCAAAAAAATAAACACAGCTGTTTTCACGGTCTTCAAAAGAGTTTTTATCTGCAACCACTGCGGTTAAGGTCTGTTTGAGTCAGATATCACCGTCTGTGGTCAGAAAGCACTAAGTGCTTTCACGAACGCAGGAGGACGCCGCTGTTTTTCTAATAAGGATGGTCTAAATATTATGTACTTCTTATTTGGGGGTGAAGTGTCTCTTTAAATTAGTTTTTCACCAAAATAAAGATGGTTCTCTCATAAAACTATTCCGCCTATGCAGTAGAAAGACACAAATACTTTAGAAATTGGTGCCACATTACCAGAGAAAAACAGAAAAAGGACTGTGACATTGGCTTTTGCTCACCAGGTAGAAAACCTACAACTACCAGAATGCACTGCGCCACACTGAACCAATAAATGCTACGACTGGTGGGTGACTTAACACGAATTCGGTTATTTTTCGTTTAGATTTAATCAGTGCTGCCTCATTTAACTGTTAATTTCACTGTTTCACATTTTGTCTTCTTTTTTCTTTCTTTTTATTCTATTTTCTCTGCTGCCTCCTGGATGAAATTTTAGCTTTTCATTTTTACACAATGCAGAATTACAGAAATCGGCAAAGTATCCCTTTAATCATACTGACAACCAAATGTTTTGCAGAGCACATTTTAAGATATTGTTGAGACAATTTTAAACAATCAGCCAACATTTTAAAAAGTACGGTATGCGCAATTTTTAAAAAAAAAAAAAAATTTAAACGCTGGGCCCCAGATGGCTGTTTTCTTTTTATTTTCTCTCACGCTAATGCTCTCCACTTGAACTTCCTGGAGTCTGATTTATTATTATTATTTTTTTAAGTTAAAAGAAATCTCTCTTTGGCGGCAGCATGTGTTGCCTCCAGGAAGATACGCCACTGATAAAGATCAAAAGAAGACAGATCAGATCTTGTTCAACTAAAAAATCGGATATTTTGAACATTTGTCTGCATTTGCCTGCAACAGGAAGTGTCCCTGTTACAAAGAAAGTGCTTCTCTGGTGTCACTCGGCTCACTAACATAGTTTGCATTGTGGCTCACTTGCTTACAGCCGCCGGTTTCAGCGATGACATTTTTAAGGTAGCTTAAGGACAAACCCAGGAAGATTTCCCGCTAATGTAACAACTGAGTGGTGAAGAAAAAGAACTAAGTACATCTGTGAAATGTCACAGTCTCCCTCTAAGGTTGGCTGAGCACCATTACTAAGTAAAATCTGTGAAATGTTTTCTCTTTCTTCTGCAGTCGGCCTCCGCTCGAGCTGCCCTAAAGTGAGAGATCACACTTGGAGGGCAGTCCATCGGCTTCCTTTGTGCCATTCAAGATGAATTAATTATGTGATGAAAAAAGTAACATTAAACGCAGATGAGGACGGGAGGAAAGTGAAGTTTAATCGCCTACAGAGATGATTTCTCCCTCAAAGGCAGAGGTCTGCTTTTATTAGAGTTTCTGTTATCTTAAGGGAGAGATGGTGAGAAAAAAAGACAGAGGGAGAGACTGACAGAGTGAGAGACAGAGAGGAACAGCAGGGATTGTGGGTAAATAACCAACAGTGCAGTAAATGCAGCATTGCGGTTCTGCTGTGATATGAGACTGGCTCTCATAAATAATGTAGCCGAGAGTGGGCCGGCCTACCAGGAGCCGCTGCACTGCTCCTCACACTGGGAAAACAAGGCTAAACAAACAGTGTGCTCGCCGGGTCACAGGTGGCTAAACACACATCACAGAACAGGTATCAATCACTGAGATGTGAACATGTCGCCCAAAACATGCACAACCTGCGTGCACAAACACTGAATGAAAACATTTTTGATGCAGAGAGAGCAGACATTACCTTTCACTGTGTTACAATACGACACTTCAGTTCAATTCAATTCAACTCAAATCAATTCAGTTCAGTTTAAACGACTTTATCAATCCCACTAGGGGCAAGTAGATAAGAGGTGCATGTTAAGACTACAAATACACAAACACAAACACACGTAGCAGCAGTCACAGTGTACAACCAGGCGAGTGCACCAGGAGCCAAGAAACTGAGATAAGAATAAAGTGCCAGTAGATGATATAATACACAGTAATAACAGTGAAAAATAAAGAATACCATATACAGGTGTATTACACCTACAAGGAATTTAAAAGTCTAACTGCCGAAGGGACAAAAGATTTGGAATGACTGTTTATTTTACCAGCAGGGATGAAAATGCGTTTTAATACGTTGCTGGTCGGCTGGTCGGCTGGTCGGCTGGTCGGCGGGACGGCGCCTGGCGTGGCAGCATGATGGGAGAGACGGTGTCGATTCATATCGTGGCCGGACAAAATCTGTCAAGGCCATAGGATATGCCACTGAATGGCATCAGTTTGAAATGCTGTCGGTAACGACGCAATCTAAGGAGCCGGAGGATCAATATCGGGCATAGGATGGCTGGTCCAACAAACCCCAGACTTTCACCTGGGAGCCTACTATCTGCTTCCTGTGTGAATGTAAAGCCAAACCATTTTTTGTATTTTTTTAGCAAACCTAACCACTTGCATTTGTTGCCTAATTCCACCATGGACTCTTGTTGATGTCTTGATGTTGGTTGTGGCATTGGGGGACATCACCAGCAGACACAGGAGGATACCTGTGTCAGCACATTATATGTAGACGTAAAAGTCTACAAAACAGCAATATGTGATGAGCAATGAGAACGAGTTGGAATATCATGTCATTATTCCACCTCGCCGTTCTGTATATAAGGTATGATTGTGGAATAGGGGTACAGTGGTGTCTCACCATAAGCCCCCAAGGGAGGTACTAATAGCACCGAAATGGTGTCTGTATAAAAAGCAAAGCTGGTAGGACGGGATTATGGGCAAGATGGGGGTCACATTTTGACGACATATTATGTGTGGGACCCACAGTGGGAGAAAAAACAGCTACAAGCAGGTAGCAACCAACTCGAAAAAGAAGAGAAGCAGCTAAAATGTCCGCAAATTGGGAATACAATGAGATTCAGGAGCACTTTGTCCCCCGAGCAGAGGACGAGATCAGCCGCCAAATAACAGGTGCGGTAAACTATTTTTACTGACATATTATGCCATTGTTATAGTTTAGCTATCACTGAACACCTATGTTGTATGTGACACTAAAGGTCAACACTGATTTTTGTGTAATAATGCAAAGATGGCACATAGCAGCCCTATAGCACCATCTCTGTGCAAAAGCACCATCCCTGATTCTGTATACAGGCAGACAAAAAACAACAAAAAAACAGACTTTTCTCTCTGAGCACAGACAAATTTACACCACTTAAGAAGATTACTAAGCCTCCTAATTGAAGCTGATTCTTTCTGAAAGACCATAAAAGTAATATAACATGTCGCCAACATTTAAATACTGAAACTTAATTTGCACATGAAAGCAGCAGCGTTTTCTGCATAATGGCAGAACGGCAGCAGTGGCGGGAGGGGGACCACAAACCTACAAGTGTGTTTAAGCACAATAGTTCCCCGTGGAGCGTGTGTGGATTACACCAATAAAAACAGACTATTATCATCGCTGCTCATAAGCAAAACACTGATTCCTCCCTGATGACTCAAACACAAAACACTGGGAAAAAAAGAAATGCATAAAAACATTAAACAAGTGAGGAAGCGACTGCGGGTTATTGCTGAGAGGAGAATAGATCCAAAACAAGTCTGTGTGTGTGTGTGTGTGTGTGTGTGTGTGTGTGTGTGTGTGTGAGGGGTCAGGAGTAAATATGAAATGATGCGGCATCTGTTGAGACTTTAAGTGATATATCACTCCATTCCACTTCGTTTAGCATCACTTCGTCTGAGTTAATTGGTTCATGAGGAGCACTAATTAAGGGGGATGGCCTTGTTTATCGTCACGGCGACACTCGTTAAGCGGAGAGATCTTTTTTTTTTTCCTTCAGGACTGGTGACATTAACCCTCCCTTCATTACTGTAGGTGGTGGGGGGCTGCGTCAGTGTGTATTGTAGTCTTGGATGTGGCAGCTGCAGATAACAGCTCACGCGCAGCAGAGTGATGCAGCCTGACATCACTCCACATGTGCCGTAAACAAACGTACGCATGTATAAACAGGAAAAGACATAATAAACATTCATTATGCAACAAGTAGATCTGACCAAGCAATCTGATTGGTCAACATGACATTCAATATGTGCTCAAATCTGCATGAGTACACCTTCCTCATCACTGAAAAAATGACTCCACAACTAAAGCAAGTTTGCAAAATTCCCAGAATTGGAGAAATGTTCATCAGTTGGGTGAAAAGGAGCATTTCAGGCCAGTATCATAATGTTTTGTTGGATTACATCATGTCAAAAAAATCTCCACAGCATCAGTGAATTACAGCTCAGATTATTAAAGGTAACAGCCAACTCACTAATGGTGTAAACTATAACACAAAGATGACAAAAACCAGCATTAACCACCTTGTTTCGAACAGATACGTTTTAAACTGACAAAAAGTGAAAGCCAACTCAGTCCAGCACTAGGCATGATGGGAAATACAGGCTAAGTGATTGGGACCGCAGTGAAAACGTCAACAGCATTAAATACGGATTGAAGCAGAATATTTCGTTAGATAACAACATGAATTTTGGAAATGATGAAACCTCCATCTTGAGCTACTAGCTTAAAAATACAGGTAAAGTTTGCAGATGTAATTAAATCTGTATATGGAAAAAAAATTCTTCAGATATTTTTGCCGTAACAAGACTGAGTAAACTGAGCTTTTCTGTGTTTACATCTGTTGTATTTATTTAGTTTGGGAAACCCCACCATCTCTAAAAAGCAGAAGCTCAACTTGGTCAGCGGACTCAACAGGGACTACAAAACGTGCAGGTTCGACCTACCTGCTGGAGAAGGAAACCAGGTTTCATCACATCACTGGTGTAACTGACTGTTTTCTAATTATTAGTCAGACTCCATGTACTGTATTTCCATGGAAACAGTATCACACTCTCAAAAACACTTTAGTGTTCAGAGCTAAATGCCCCACACATGAATACATTTTGATTAGATATTTAGAAGCTGTTTCTTTTTTGTTGGGGGGGCGTTAGGTGCTATGTGGTCCTAACCACATCACAGTCATGCTCAAATGATTTAAAGCACACCTTCTCATGTAGTATTGCTTCAGACAGCCATACGAGACAAATCTGTGTCCTACCTCTCTGCGTCTCGACGCCCAGCAGGTCTGTTTGACTTTCCAAACCACAGCAGCCACCAGCAGCAGAGACAGGAAACAGCTGGACAGAGGGGAGAGACACGCACTTAGTCAGTAAATCAATCAATCAAAAAAATCAATAAATCCCAGTATTGCATAAAAACAAGTCTGCAAAATACAGTCCTGTCAAGCAGGATGAGCTGGTGCACACACCTGACAGTCATTTCATTTTTTTTATATCTGCTACTAATGTGAGATGAATACTTTTATCAACATTTATTTAATACATTGATATATTTTTCTGATGTTTTTTTAGCCCCAAAAGAGAGAATGCAGGTAAAATTGGTGTAAAGTGATGTGCTTGAGAAGACAAGGATCTCTTTGTTGGATCTAGAGGAAATATATTCCTGTAAGCTAAGGCAGCTTTATGTGTGTAGAGCAATTCAAAGCACTTCACCGAGCAACAACATATAAAACATAATAAAGGATACAGATTTAATATGATAGAAAATTGTAGTCAGACCTATCTCCACAGCACTGTGTCAGCACTACAGAAAGGTCTGAGAGCACGTTATCATTTTGCAACAATCGTAAAAATGTTCCGGCTTGTTTGTATTTCTTTAAACCAATCACAGTCATCTTGGGCAGAGCAGCAATGCTCTCGCAAAACAGTGTCAGGAGGGAACTTATTTCGGTGTCACAGTAAACGCCACAGTTAGCAGTTACAGATGTGTGTCCAAACTCATCAAATACGTCCACTCTCAGTGTTTTAGGACAGCGTCAAATCAGACAGAACCAGTGGTGTTGTTATTATACATATATGGCGGACGGCCGAATAGCACCGGGTGCGTCCAGATACAACAGACGCATGTGCGTGAAACACTGAAGGACAGCGTCAGGTAATAACGCTGCCGGTAACAACGTAACATAAGGAAGGCGGGTGGGTGAGTGGGTGAGGTGGATGTTTCCCACAAACAACTGCCATGTTTGTGTTTTTTCTTCACCTACCATGTGCTTCTTTTGCCTAAACCGAACTGTCTGCAACTTTGTTGCCTGATCCTAAACATCATGACGGTCCACGCTTTCGTGTAAACATAAGGGCAGTGTTGCGTCATCCCACCATGTGCCTTTGACGACATCACAGTAACGGCATCGTGGAGCGTTAACAGCTGACACAGGATACCTAAAACATCATAAGTAGACGCAGAAAGTCGCTGACAGAGCGGCACCATGTGACGAGATGGGATGAAAACGTTTTGCACAGCATCGCTGCAGCAATATCTCGAACACTCTGCAAGTCCCAACAAAATATATCCAGACTGTGAATTTGAGCCGAGCTGTGCCCTTAAACTGATAAGACAGCAACATGTTTCTCCTGTACTTTCAGCCCCAGTGGACGATGTGCAGCGAGAAAGAGTCCAAATCTGACCAGACTGAGACGTCCACAAGTTGCCAACAAATCACCAGAGAAACTCGTCCTGACACCTGCTGTTGTCTTGTTTGACTCATGGGAGGTCCTTAACTGTGAATACAGTACACACTGCTCCAAAGACGTGCAGGGACAGAGCTGCCTGACTGTGGGATACTAAAACACACAAAAACACACAAAAACACACACACACACACACACACACACACACACATTCAGCTGTATGTGTCAAAAGCCTCGTGTGTAAATTTGTTAAATCTCATGATATGAGAGAAAAGCAAAAACATATTTCTGTTTCACAAACTGATCTTTAATTTTTTGGACTTCTGTTTTCATGTAAAACAGTTTTTTACTCCCTCTGTCCTCCTACAAATTATTCAACTGAAACAATTACTCAACTAGAACAATCTGAGAGGGGAAAATAATTATTGCTCTCTACTTCTCGACACATTCAACATTTTAATAGGGCCCAAGTCAAAAAGGTTAGAAGCCGCTGCTTCAGACCTCTTTTGGGTGGAAATTGTACATTTAATAACATGCTGCGGGCGCAGAAAAAGTCCAATAATAAGGTGTTACAACTGACACAGGAGGCCACTGTCAACAGACAGCAAACAGAACAGAAGAAATAATAATGATCAAAGGAAACGCAAGAAAAACACGAACGTTAATAACATGTTTTCACACATCCCTTGTCCCTTTGAAAATAAGTTTCTGTACATTTCTAACCCATTGTGCAATTATTGGGCAATTTCTCCATGTTCTATAAGTCAGCTCAGAGTCCAGTATACAGTATGCACACCACTTTATATTTTAACTCTTTGACAGCTGGACTTGTATCACTTTTTTTGTGCTGATTTCAGCCGCTTTTCACCGGTATTTTATCCTTTGAACCTTTGAACCATGAGCAAAATGGTGCGATTTCTTTCAAGAACATGGGGAAAAAAGCTACAGGCAGCGTGTGGTAATAAATAATATTTATAATAAATAAATAAAACTATTTAAATACAATTAAGAATAATCATAACATATATATATATATATATATACATACATATATACACACACATACATGCATTTTGTTTCACAAAATTATAAAAAAAAAAAAAATTTTTTGAGGTTTTTCCTTTTTTTTAAGTTTTTTTTTCTTCTTTTTTTGAACTATTTTGAACTATTTTTGGGTATATTTCAGTTTTTCATTTTTGGGTCATTTCTCCTTTTGTTGCTCATTACCTTCCTCCCATGTTTGTCTAAAGAAATCAAGCCAACTTGCTCAGGTTTTAAAGTGTCAAATAAAACATATTTTATGTTTACAGAACTCCTTGTAGTTGTCTTTTTATGTGCAAAAAGAAAAAACAAACACAAACTAAAAACCAGAAAAAGCACAATGCGTTATCTTTATACTTATTCTCCAGCTCCAGTTTCCGGAGAGAAAAATCGACCGAGGAGGAAGAGAAAAGAAATTCTATGGGAATTTGTGGCGAGATACAGAGCAGCCGTGACCACAGGCAGCTGGGGATTTTAGGACGGAGGCAAAGGGCAGCAAGAGGTCAACGAGCGACATGATGCTCTCTCACAAAGAACATGTACACACACATACACACAGTCGGCCCGAGAGTTCAGTGTCTGGAGGGCAAAGTTATCTGGCCAAACACAAAGCTCCTCTCTCAAGCCGAACTTCTGACAAGAACTCAAAACAAGCGCACCCAAAGACTTAACAACAGGAAGTCCCTGAGAAACTGCTGAGGACAGCAGCTCCCAAACAATCCGCCTCTTCATCTCTGTGTGTGTGTGTGTGGGTGTGTGTGTGTGTGTGTGTGTGTGTGTGTTATGTGTCCGCCTGCGTCTCTCTGTGAGGGTGACAGCATTGTAAAGGGTATTAGTGCTGTAATGAGCGTGACATTTTCAGACCCAGCCTGCTGAAGAGGCTGCAGTCACGGCCTCTGCCGTCCACACTCGACCTCCCAGCTGCACTCAGACGCACCACAGACAGGAAATCCCCCTCGGCTGATGAGGACAAGATGCTTATTAATGCTGCTGGAGGAAAACCATCCGCTCTCAAGACTCCAACTGATGATTGCTTCATAATGATACGAAAAGTTTGCATTTGAAAACGCTGTGAAAAGGTAAATATGTGTACTTTGCAGTTATGATTCTACTCTGTATGTCGAATTTATTTTTAAAGCACAGGAAAAAAGGCAATGAATTACTTAGTAAGAAAAGTGCCAAAAATTGCAAGAAATTTGTACATTTAGCAAATTATTTTTAAAAAGCTAGGACAAACTGTAGTGGGGGAAAAAAGAAAAAAAAACTAGGGAAAACCTATATGTAAAATTATTATTATAATTACATTTATTACAATTGCAATTATTTCCATACCTTTTTATTATAATACTAATGACTTTGCAAGGTCATTTCCCTATTTGTTTGTTTGTTTTTATTTTTTCATGGGTTTATTTTATTCTTTACAAATTTTCTGGGTGTTTTCTTGTGGGTTTTTTTTTTAAATAATTTTTTGCAATTTTTTCAGTCTTTTTTTCCCTTTCATTGCACAAATTCCAATTTTTTTGAAAGAAACTCTTTTGCTCAGGTTTCAGAGGGTTAACCACGGCCTTGTTAAACCCTAAAATTTAAAGGTATCCACTACATAATTACATACATATTTGTGGTTTGCAGAAACGTTTCAATGCCAACATTTCTGTCTGGAGATTTGCCGATGAGTCTGTGGTGAATGTCATTTGTGAAACAACAGAATAAACTGTACCCAAAACTACTATTAAGTGATTCCACAAGGATTTCCAGAACCATCCAGGATGCCTTGAACACACACACTGCAGCTCATCTGGACAGCTGGATAATTACTAACAGCAGCCTAAAATGTATTAAGATCAGTGCACAAAGGGACGAAACTGCAGAGACCAAGTTACAGAAGTGGGACTGCATTTCGATGTAGCTGCAAATTGTATGATTTCATGTGACAAATAAATCGATTGTTAGAAAGCACTTTGCAGTGTCTGTTTTTTGTAGTGGAAAGAAATAGAGATCCGCACACCAGGAAGCTCCCATTAAAGGATTTTATTCTGCAAAACAAGTGACGTTTCGAGCCAGTATGCTCTTCCTTCTCTTCCTAGGAAGAGCATACTGGCTCGAAACGTCACTTGTACACTTATACAATCCTTTAATGAAATTAAAGGAGTCTAAATTCTAAGTCTAAATTTAAGTCTAAATTCTTGCTTGTGTTGTACGTCGCTTTGGATAAAAGCATCTGCTAAATGAAATTGTAGAATTGTAGAATTGTAATGGGAGCTTCCTGCTGTGCAGATCTCTATCTCTTTACACTTGTTCATTTTGGATCAAAGTTTATTATTATTATAAAATAGTATCCTCAAAGTACTTTCATTTTCTTGTGCTATGACACCATCTCGTCTCCATGGGCTCGCCAGATGTGCCAGGACCACACCACACTGAATATTCCCACGAAAAATCGAAAGCAAAGACAAATACACTCGGTAACTCCCCTGCAATGATTTTCCATCCTCCAGACGTAGCTTCTAAAAACCCTCCTCTGGCTGGGATTCAAATCCAATCAGGCAAAAGATTCCCCATTCAGACTGTATTACCTCGGCCCGCCATTAATGGGCCACGGGGCCCGAGCTTAGCCATCTAACCAATGGAGCGCAGTGGCTAATTGTCGCTATTACCAAAGCATTAGGGAGAAGGATGAAGGGGGAGAGAAAGGGAGAGGAGGGAGAGGAGGGGAGATGGGGAGGAGGGGAGTGTCCTGTGGGTTTGTTAACACTCCTCTGAGCCTCTTGATAGGTTTAGGTTTAAGCCACAGGTAATAGCAATCGAACTGATTAAACAGCAAGGGATCGTGGGTAAGAACGAGTCTGTGTGAGAGTGTGTGGTTTCAACAAGCGACGACAAAAATCCAGAGCAGACACACACACACACACACACACACACACACACACACACGCGCGCGCAGCAGAACACAATGAAACATCTGAACCCCTGCGGGCAGAGCCAGAAATCAATAAGCTATTCGTTGAACATGAGCCACAGATAGCTCACAATCGGAAACAGCTTTCCATCTGCACAGGCAGCAAATCAGCTCTGAGCGCAGAGACGGGCCAACGGGGGATCCTGAGAGCTGCAGGTTCTGTGCCTGTTCAACATTCAAACCGTCCTTTAACTCCTTTTTTATTTATTCTATCTTTCACTTCAGCAAATAAGGATGTGATTTAAGTGAGCTGAAGTTCGTCTGTGTAGCAGATGGCCACTTTACATATCTAAACGTTCAAATAAACTCGTCGCGATCCCGCCCCGCAGGGCTGCTGCCTAAAAATGGACTATTCAGATTTTCAAGCCCCGAATCAATTTCACATCATTATTCAAAGCGTCCAACTTTTTCCCCTGTAGCATCGCAGTCCACAGAGCGACACGATAGCAACGAACGCAGCCCACAAACACGCAAACCTTATTATGAATTTCGTTACTGAAAATGTGAAGACGTTATTGTAGTTCTGACACGTTACGCTCTGCAAGCTGTGTTTACAACATGTAACACTTTTCATTTCCTTTGTCAGCGTGAACATCTGTGAGAAACAGGTGGGACATGTCACATGTCACCCTCGCTTTAATTAATTCAGGCTGATTTTCTAACTTTAGTCTCTCTGAAGATCGTCCTCTTTCTGTCCAGCCACCAGCTGAAATAGTTAATAAAAACTGCTGATAGTTTCCCACACTTAAAGCACTTTCAAGCAATAATGCAACGATCCTGCGAGTGAAAATACTACATTTCCAAAAACAAAACATTGTTTCAGGAAAAAATACCATTTCCCAAAACACTACAACATTTCAGAAAAACACAACAATATTTCCCCAAATGATTTTTTTTTCAGAAAATGCTACATTGCACAAAACAAAATATTTCAGAATACAACATAACATTTCCCAAAACACTACAGCTTTCCAGAAAATACTACAACATTTCTACAACTACAAAAAAAAACACCGTCAGTCAAAGTGTCCGTCTTTTTTCCGCTGTAGCATCGCTGTCCTCAGAGCAACACATGAAGACAACATCGGCAGCCAACAAACTTGTGTCAAACATGCAGACCTGTAAACCTCACTAACACAGCAGAAGGATTTCGTTAGCGGAAATCTAAGTGAATAATTGAAGTTCAGACACGTTACGCTCTGCGAGCTGTGTTTACCACATTCAACATGTTTCATTTTCTTTTGTCAGCGTGAGCATCTGTGAAATTTTCATATCACTACAGGCTATAAAACGTCAGTCTAACGGGTGAATAAAGCGACTGCTATTGTCATTCAGGATCTACAGTTATTCCCACTAGGTGGACCATGTCCCCCTCACATTCATCATTTGTGGTTGATTTTCTAGCTAAAGTCTCTCTGAATAATCCCCTCTTTCTGTAGAGCCACCAGTTGAAAAAGTTAATAAAAAATGCCGATAGAGATTCCTCCAGTTACAGTGCTCTCAAAGCAATAATGCAATGGTCCTCAGGGTCAAAACACCACAACATTTCAGAAAAAAACACAACCTTTCCCAAAACTAAACAAGCGTTGTCAGTCAAAGCATCACTGTCCACAGAGCAACACATGATGACGACACAGGCCGCCCAAAAACTGGTCTTGAACACGCAAACCTGTAAAGCTTACTAACACAGCAGAAGGACAGAGAGCTGTGTGTCCCCCTCGCTTTTTAAATTTGGGCTGATTTTCTAACTTAAGTCTCTCTAAATATCATCCTCTTTCTGTCCAGCCTACAAAAAAGAGCTAATAAAAAATACTGATAGAGTTTCATTCAGTTACAGTGCTCTCAGAGCAATAATGCAACGGTCCGCTGGGGCAAAACACCACAACATTTCAGAAAACACTACAACGTGTCCCAAAACAAAACAATGTTTCAGAAAAAATGGCATTTCCCAAAACACTGCAACATTTCCCAAACACTTAGAAAGCATCTGACTTTTCCTCCCCGTAAGATCGTTGTCCACCAAGCAACACATGACATCAGCAGCCCACAGACTGGTCTCAAACACGCATACCTTTGGACCTTTCTAGCACAGCAGAAACCATTTTAGCTATTTTCATTTACTACCACAATTTTGTTGCAGAAAGATGCCTAAAAGTATGACAACATGCATCGCTTTTTTGAAAAAGCTGCTGTGAAATCAGGCATTTCAGGTCACAACAATCACAAAAGCAGTCTGCAAAATCCTGCAGGGACTACCCAAAGTAAACCCACCTGTCTTATTATCAGACACTTGTGCCAGCTCAGGTGTTTCTCAGCAACATTCATGATTTTTTTTGCAACCATAACCAAGAAGTTTAGTTACAGTCGACATCAAGATACAACATAAAAGTCTGTAAAAGCCCCCGGCACCCCAAACAAACAGCAAACAAGCACTCACACACAGTGCTCAAGACCTTAAATGCACCCAAGAAACAGATGCTGCTCTTAAAGAACAAAACGGGTTGAAAGCTTCCTGCATACAGGAGCTGTGGATGTTATAATTTACACAATCCACATCGCTCCATCTCCTCTGTGTCTCAGTGCCAATTTCAAATACAGTATGTTCAGACAAATACAGCTACTCCAAAATGTGAAAAGAAGAGCAGACAAATGAAATATATTTGAACAAAAAGGCTAAAATCTCCGCAGAGAATCCTGTCGGAGGAGAGCGCTGATAGAGATGGTCATTTTGAATGAAGTGGGCGAGTTTGGGGAGTCTCATGGGCCACTTAGTGCTGAGTAGCTTCTCTGCTGTTTTGGGAAAGAGAGAGAGGAAAGAGCGAGAGAGAAACTGATTGCTAATCAAGCGAGCGAGAGCTGGGAGTAATTGGACAAAGCTGAACTGCAGTGTCACCAATTAGCATTTGAGACTGTGGAGAGCGGAGACATAAATGCAGTTTAATTATGGCCATTTTCCTTTTTTCTCCCGTTCATTTAGAGATGAGATAGAATACATGAGGAGGAGTGGGGGAGAGGAGGAGAGGAGAGTTTTAAACTTTTCTAAATCTTTGTGGAGGGAGATTTCACGGCTGATCACGGAGACACGGGAAGTAAAAACTTTGAGCAGTTGGGCCTAATTTTCCTACACAAAACCTACACATTTAACGTCAAATATATACCAGGCTTTCCTCTGAGCTTATATGGCATTTAAAAATTATGCCATTGTACAATGAAACACTAAAACAGGGATACTCAAACTACACCCCACAGGCCAAACCTGGTCCCCATTTTCTAATTCACAATAAAAATAAAGTGATTAACAATGGGAACTGCCAAAGTGCATAAAACAGCATGCTCATATCCAATATGCTCATATCCTAAAAATGGCCTAAAATCTGAAAAATTGCTGTAAAATTCTACACACAATCTAAAGTCCTAGACACGTCCTAAAATCCTAGAAATGTCAAAAATCCTGGGCATGTCCTAAAATCCATGAAATATATTAATTATAATTTAATATTAGTATATGGAAGGTAAATCCTATAAACAGCCTAAAATCAGAGAAACATCCTAAAATCCTGAAAACATCCTAAAACCTAGAAATGTCCTAAATTGCGTGAAACATCTTAAAATCTACAATTATATGTTTTAAAATCCAGACAAAACAATCCTAGAAACATCTTTAAGTCCTAGAAATGTCCTTAAGTTCCAGAAATGTCCAAAATTCCTATAAACATCCTAAAATCCTTGAAACGCCTTAAAATCCTAGAAACTTCCTACAATTAAATAAATGCCCTAATAAAATCCTAGAAATGTCCGAAAATTCAAGAGATGTCTCAAAGTCCCCAAATCATGCATGAGGCTGCTGCGACTGGCCCCTGGCCTCCCGTCAATTACTCATCATATAAAATAATGATGGCGCCAATAAGATGCTGCTATTTATTTTTCATTTGATTTAGCAGCACTGAAACTTTTATCTTCCCTTTGCCATTTCATCTGCACTGACCAGCTTTCCTTATGCTTCATATCTCTCAGATATAATTCGGCTGAGGAAACTTTATTCCTTCAAGAATACAGACATGATTTCACAGAAAGCATCTGTCTTTTTCAGAGTTTTGTCGCAGTAAACAGCTCGTCAGGCTGGCAAAGAGATACAGGAAGAAGTTCATGTGTGGTGATCAAACATACAGGCGTGCGTCACGAACATCCCTTTTTCAGACCCTCCTTAAATGCACAGTGTTTTGTCTGTGGCTTCAATGCTGAAAGTATGTCTGAATTCTTTAACTTTGCTTCTGAACACACCGGTCAAGAAGATGAGGACTGAAAAACTTTTGCTGCGATGCAGTAAAAATTCATTCTCACAGGAAGAACAAATAACAGGTTCTCAGGTAGTTTAGGGCGAATATAAGACAGTTTTAAGTAAAGGTCAAAGTCAGTGTAAAGTTTTTCATCGTTTTACCATAAAACGGTACTACGGCTCCCACAGGGTTAATATTTAACCCTTTGAAACCTGATAAATTGGCTTGATTTCTTAAAAATCATGGAGAGAACCAAATGAGTGATGGAAGAAGAAATGACAAAAATTGGCAAGAAATTAGTACGAAAAAATACTTAACATAATAATAATAAAAATAAATTCTGTAACATTATTTTAAAATATAATTATGATAATTAGAAATATACATTTTCCCTATCTTGTTTCCTTTTTTCCCCTAGACATTTTTACCTTAACTTTTTTTTTTATTTAAGAGTATTTCTGGGACTTTTTGCCTGTTTTTGATCAGACAGCTTAAGCATGAAAGGGGCAGAGAGAGAGGGCCGAGGCTGGACGCGAACATGCGGACGATACGGCGAGCGTGTAGCCTCTGACCTTTACCTTGCTTTTGTTAAAAACAATTGTCTAGTCTCTTACCCTTATTTATTTGTAATTTAGAGGGTGAAGTACTCCTGTAATGCAGTTCTTTAAGTAAATTAAGGTTCAATAAGGTACTAACAAGGAGTTCCTAATAAAGTGGCTGCTGAGTCCATCCAGTCTCTCCTTTCAGTCATTTCACTCCTTTCCATATATGCTGCATATCTTTCCTCTTCTCTCCTCCACCCCGGTGCCAGACTGCATCTCATCACTTCTGCCTACAGGCTAACACACACACACACACACACACACACACACGCACACAAAAACGGGAGTCATGACTCAGGCTCTTTGGCACTCCGGCTCCTGACCGCATTAGCACAGTAATACCCACACACACACACACACACACACACGCACACACACACACACATCAGTGTAATGTAGACCCACACACACATGCACACACGCCTGCATCTCTAACGTGCACACCAACTATAATATCTATGGAAAAACAAATCCTGAAAGACAGAAAGACAGCAGAGGAAGAGTGTAGCGTGTTCACTGGGATAAAGTTTCTGCTTTTGTGGAGCTGATTGTTTGACCACAACATTTATCTAAACATTTATCTAACATTTATCTAACATTTATCTATGAGCTGTCAACACTTTGTATTAGCTGTTGTGTGAAGATTTTTTTCTAAATTAAGTACATATGAGTTTAATTGAACATCAGTATATTAATTATATATTAAAATATAATAATAGCTGAAAGCTCTTAGGCCTCCCGCACGCATAGTTACAGTTGCTAAGGTGGGAGTGGCCAGTGGCCGATCTAGGGAGGGGCTTCACGAAGGGTCACATGCATAAAATCAGTTGATTTTACGATTTTTTGTTTGTTTGTTTCAAACTTATATATCCCGACCCCTTTCTCACATTTTCCTTAAACACATATATATTATGTCAACAAATTCCCAAATTTATTTACAACTAGTGTACACACACACACACACACACACACACACACACACACACACATAATTTAGGTCATTTCATTTTTATCCCAACTTTCTTTTTTCTACTTTTAGTTATTTTTTTCACCAATTTTTATGCAATTTTCTGTACGCTTAAAATATATTTTTTGTCATTTCTTTCTTTTCTTCTGTCATTGCTCATTGCCTTTTTCCCATATTTTTGAAAGAAATCCAGCCAATTTGTTCAGGTTTCAGAGGTTTGATGTAAAAACATTGATGAGTCAAAATCAAAATCAGATTTCTCATTTCATTTTTTCCATTATAACAGAGTTATTTTTTGATTGTAGTTGTGCTGCTGTTGTATAAATAAAGGACCTGAATACCTTTTCCAGCACAGACAAACATGCACATGACATTATATAACAAGGGCAGCAAATAAACCAACAACAAACAGAAAAACGTCCTGTGGTTGTAGCTCATAACCTTTTCTGACTGAGAGTCTGGTGCAGTGCAGAGGAGAGCAACTCATAAACACAGCGGTGACTAACACACACACAAACACACACACACACACACACACACACACACACACACACACACACACACACTGAAGCATAACACCGAACTCTCCCGGCAAAACTTGCTGCTGTCCCCTAATGATGACATCATCCATGTATGCTGGCCTAAAGGTCGCTGATGTCCGGAAGCCGGCCGTGGGCACAAAAAGGGCTCACTTCCTCACATGGCTGCACAGTGACGCACACACAACACACACACACACAAACAAACACACCACACACACACACACACAAACACACACACACACACACACACACACACACATTAGCCTGCACACAGCCAGGGACACATACACATACACACTCTCACAGATGAATACACACACACAGACAAACACACACACTTGTCCGGTGTTGTAATTGAGTGGCAGAATCTTGCCTGAAGACAGCAGACTTCATTCCAGACTTCCTCCCCAAAACACTCGCTCATTAGATCCACTGCCTGTCTGCACGGCGAGCTGTAACACACACGTCTCTCAGCCTGTCCAAAAAAAACCGACTGCTTTGTCTGTTTGGTTTTTAAGGCTCTGATGGAGACGGAAATTGTTTTTGCGACTTAAACGCCTTTACCGTTTATTAAGAAGTGATTTACTTACAGAACAAAGAATCTGTCTGTCCCTCGCACATCTCGAACTGTTCATCAGAGCTACGTCACACTCCCCGGGTGTAAAGCTGTGGACCTTTTCATTCGCTCATTATGCATATTAGCGTTATCCTATTTACAGGTCGAGTGGCGGCTGCAGCTGATCCCAGCTGACATTGGGTAAGAGGCGAGGTACCAACACGCTCTCACATGGTGCCGCTCTGTCAGTGACCTTCTGCGTCTACTTATGGCGTTGTAGGTATCCTGATGTGTCAGCTGTTTACGCTCCAGCGTGGCGTCTTGGTGATGTCATCAAATGTACATAGTGGAATGATGTCATGGTGGGATGACGCAGCGCATGGCGACCAACACCGACTGTCATGATGGTTGGGATTCAGGGACAAAGTCACGGACCGTTTAGGCAAAAGAGGCACATGATGACAAACATCCACACGGGAAGCGACTCCCACATGAAAGTCGGTTTTTTGTGGGACCCGCCCGCCCTACAGGTCCACTCGGGCTCCTTACTCGATGCTGACCTTCAACGTGTCATGCATACGTGAATGGTCCTGTCCAGCCGCGTTCTCAAGCGACGCCGCGTGTGCGTGCTGCATGTGGATGCTGCAGGTGCCATTTGGCCAAGCGCCAACGTGTAAAAACAACCCGACTAGCTCTGTCCGAGCGCGTGCTCATCTGACGCCGTCCAGCCATGTTCCAACGTCACGCTCGTACACCGAGAGCGCTGACAGAGCGGCGCTATTTGACGAGTTGGGAGTAAAAAGGGGCCGGGGGTTCACCCTGAACGGGTCACCAGACTATCACAGGGCTGACACACTCACATTCACACCTGCGGCCAATTCAGACAATTCAGCACGCCACCTGCATTTGGACCGAGGGAGGAACACTGA
Source organism: Plectropomus leopardus (assembly GCF_008729295.1). Lineage (NCBI taxonomy): Eukaryota > Metazoa > Chordata > Actinopteri > Perciformes > Serranidae > Plectropomus > Plectropomus leopardus. The sequence continues at coordinate 1,618,628 of NC_056477.1, read as the reverse complement.
AAAAAGTGAAATCTAAATATCTTAAATTGAGGCTAAATATGCTTTTTTTGTTTATGTTTGAGCATCTCACTTGTTTCAAGTGTTTCTATCCTTTCATGGTGTTTTTAGTGTTGTACTGGTTGTAAAATATAATTTCCTAATCGTGTAGCCTTATTTCAAAGTGATGCACTGGTTACATTTCAGCAGATTTTCAAATTCAAGCGAAAGCATCACTGAAGTGTAGTGAAATTGATGCTGTTCATTAATACTGTTCTAAAATGCCTTTTGTCTCCTGCCTGAAATGCTACAATAATCACATTGGTCAGGAAATGGCGGAGGAGCTCTCTTCGCGGTGGTGAAGGTGAGCTGTCATGCAGACTTGAGCACATTCGAAATGTCTTGTGGACCAATCAGACTGCTTGGTCTGAACTACGGGCCACCGGTACGTTTGTGCAGTCTGTGCTTATTCACCCCAAACAGCCCATGAGCTAACTGTACAGATGTACAGTTTTCTGGAGCAGAAAATGAGGCACTCGAGGAATTGCTGCTCTTTCTCAGCAACTAAACTCAGACCTCTGAGTTTCCCCAGACTTTGTTTGTTGCTGCAGAGCAGATGTAGCAGACTGTCGGGGAGGTGGGGGTTAAGTGTCTCGCCTGAGGCTGCTGCCACCTACAGTAACTCAGTGAGTTCAGGTTGTGGCCCAGTTTTGCAGAACCACTGAGCAGCAAAGCCACAAAAAATAAGACTCACCTGAAGAAGGTGACAAAGAACTGCACCAGGTCCATGATGCTGTTGTGCTGAGAGAAAGCGATCTGTGGGAGAGAAAAGAACAAAAAGGAAAACATGCTCAATTAATATGTAATGAAAAGTAAAATAAAATAAATCACACATAAGAAACCCAAGATTTTTGAGAAATTTCTTATGCTGTAAAGAATAATGTACATTAGAAATGTTCAAACCCATGGGTCTATGCTATAACTACGAAACAGAACAATAACAAAACAAAACAGTTCCTCAGAATGGGACGTCTTCAAATGCTGTTAATCCTCACATTTAATTTTTTTTTGCATTAATGCTTAATTTATTGCTCATTTTTTTGTATGCATTGTTGTATGTTTTATTCCTTCTTACTTCCTGTTTTTATAATCATTATTTATATACAAAACCAAAATCACAGATCACAAATATAAATAACACCTACAGGGAAATCTTCAGTTCAGTCTGACCAATACGTTCTCATCCCAGCTGCTCAAACGCTGCAGCTTTGTCAGTCGATCTACGTCAAAATATAATATATTAGTATATACTAATATATACTAGTATATATACTAGGTATCCTCCTGTGTCAGTTTTGGACGTACAGGGATGGTGTGAAGGTAAAATACGTAATTGTTTTAGGTTTATTTCCTCAGGTTTAGGCAACAAAAGCATGTAGTTCGGTTTCGAGAAAAAAAGAAAAAAACATCACAGTTTGGCTAAAAATAGGTACAGTTACCAATGTCATTTAATGTCATATAACAATTTATCGCTAAAAAAAAATCTACCAGACAAATTGATAAATTACTACTCAATTATGTAAACATATATTTGTACAAAAGACAGAAAAGCAGACAGTTATACTATTTAAAAAAGATTCAAATAGAAGGTATTTAGTCCTCAAATAATTTTGAAATAAACAACTGCACGTCTCTATCAGATCGAGGAGTGACGGCTTCGTTCTTTATCTGTCGGGTAAACAGTTTTGCACAAAACAGTCCGAGTATACATTCAGCGAGTCCTTATGTAATGCCGCTTTCCCAAACATGTGTTACAGAGCTTCATGTGAAACTGATGCAATAACTGTGGAGGAACATCTCTCTTACCTGAGGCCAATGTTCAGACCTCTTACGTAAGGCCAACATTTTTCTTTCTGCCAAATACATTCTCACATGTTCTCTATCTCCTTCACACACACACTCTCCCAACACAATGCGTGCCATCACCCATATGGTTTGTAGGTTGTTGTAAGATTAGCCCGTGAGAAAAAAGCTCTTGGCCTTTTGTGCTCTGCGGTTTTTCTGCAGCACTTTGTTCAACTGAACTCCGACAATCCGACTGGATGCTACAGCACCACTGAACCCGCCGACTGCACCATCCATCATCGCGCTCTGTGTGCTGGGAAACTGGTGCAGTGTGTGGCCCTCTGCTGTCCTGAGCCTCCACATCTGATACATGTTGACTCGGACAACCTGCAGGATTATTTTAAAGGGTCAATTTACCCAAATTACAATAAAAAGAAACACATTTTTGCCTTTACGTCCTAGTAGTGTTTAGTTACACAGAGAGCTGCATCAGAGTGCTGAGATTTTAAGACATCAGGCTCTGAATTATTTGCCTCAATGTGCTATACAATGGAGGTAAATTGTTAATGCTCCTCAAAACATAAAGGCTCTTTTAACCTTCTGAAACCTGGATCAACATCAGTGTGGAGATACCTTTCACAAGTATTTAAACCTCGAAGCCTGAACAAACTGGATGGATTTTTCGGAAAAAATGGTAAAAACTAAGGCAATGAGCAAGTTAGGAATAAATAATAATCAAAATTAAAGAAATTTAAAGAAAATGACGAGCTCTCTAGAAGACTGAAAGAGACTGCAGAGGAGCAGGACCAGAAAGATGATGCGCTGCGAGAAAGTGAAAGACCGTGGGAGGCCAGGTACGCAGAAATGAAGGCGTTCAGCGATGACAAAGCTGGGAAACTCGAGAAATACGAGGCCCAAGAAGTTCAGCTACAGAACGAGAAGGAGGAACTGGAAGATATGTGTCTGTCGCTGAACAAAAAGAAGAGATTTCCTTGGTTGACAGGACAGCAGAGGGCCACCTGATTTACATTAAATTTTCATGGGAGCGTGTGTACGTGAGTCAGTTTATATGTTTGTTCGTGCTGCTCACACACTGTGTTTCGATATAACATTTCATCAACATGTAAAATATCTTCCAGGATCCAAACTCTCTGCACGCACTATCTGACTTTCACAGAAATAAACGACTACGTCAGCTGAAGTGCAGCCAGGGAGCTGCGAGGGCTCGTTCATCGCTGCTTGCAGCTTTAATTCACTGATCAGCTTTTGGCTTTTTATCAGGTAACTTATTTGGTACCAAAGTTTGTATCTTTTTACTTATAACTTGGTAACGGGGCCTTTTCTTAGGGTCAGTAGGGTTAGGATTAGGGGAAGGAGGCAAATGGTAAGGTGTAGAAAAAAAACAATTCATCATCGCCACTCCCATCTGCCCTACTGGCATCCTGACGCTCCTTTTACATCACCTTTGGCAGCGTTTGTGGCATATCATAAAGAGGCGACAGATTCCTCCCAGCCGTCCGCCAGCACACATTTGGATTTAAAATCTACACTTTACAGTTCCCAACATAGTTTACAGCGAGGTGTGTGACTGGCCTGACTCACCAGAAGGTTGTTTCTGGGATGATATCTCATATTTTTCTTAAATTAGGAATTCAATTTGTGCTTTTCAAATCACATTTTCATTCATTTCTGGCCTGATGAAACATTTTGCAGAATGTAATTTATGTTAGTTTGTGACTCATTGTTGCTGCTTATCTCGGTCAGGACATTCTTTAAAGGGAGGTTTTTTAATCTTAATGAGGCTCCCAGGAAGTTTTATTCACCTTAATGGTACTGCGGCTTCAACAAAATACACAGAAAAGGATATCTCAAAACCCGAGCAAATGAAACCAAAGCTATCTGAACGAAGAAATACCACCATCATGCATAATTATTTTTATTGTATTTTACTGTTTATAGTGTTAGATGTTCATTATTACCACTCTCACATGTAAAGCACTTTGAGCGGCATTTTATGTATGAAAGGTGCCATAGAAATTAAGATTATCATTATTATTATTAATATTATTAGCATGGGTAGGTAGCAAAATATGTCTTTTTATGTGGTTGAGCTGAAACTTCTAATGTAATGCGTCTTTTATGTTAAATTAAAGTCACATTTATCAGAAAAAAACATACTTTTTATAATGTATGTTCAAAATTTTGCATATTACACTATATGCTGCAGCATGAAAATAAAATAAATAAAAGAAGTCTGAAGCATATTTCCACTTGTTTCATCAGCATACACACCCACACATCACCTCTCACCTCGTCTCATCTCTCAGCACAAACCTCTGCAGTCTGTCTTCATCAGCAGCCGTGTGTGTTTGTCTGTAGCTGTGTTTGCGTGTGTCAGAGAGTGAGAGATGCACCCTGCTGCGGCGGAGCAAAGTTTTGGCCCTCAGCTATGAAAACTCCTGAAAAGCCTCTGTTGTCCATGTTTCAACTCCCTCACATTAATAGGATTATTTATTACAGACATAATTGATTTTCCATTCACTTTACTGGCCCGTAGGACGAAAAACAGAGTTTTCTGTGAGAAGGATCACAGACCTCTGATGCCTCGTTTCCTCACACAGTTACAGGAAGATGTGCAGTCTGAGATCGAGATGTTGACTTTAGGCAAAAGAACGAACCGCAACGCGAACTCTCAGGGCGAGTCACACACACTTTGTTGACCTCTTATTGACCAATATCACGCTTTTTTTTCCTATACTGACAGCAGTAGTGGAAGAAGTACTCAGATCTTTTACTTAAATAAATTACATAAACATAAAAAAGCCTTCATTACAAGTAAAAGACCTGAATTTATTTATTTAGTTATTTAAGTAAAAGTTAAACTTTTATGCTGTCATTTTAATGTTTTTGTGTTTACGTAACATTGAAAGTTTCATCTTTTTGGGGGGATGGAGGCTGCAAATAAGTCCACTCATTTTTTGTTTTGTTTTGTTTTACCTCTCCCTGCACTGTATACTGCGTTATTTTTTGTCATTTTGTATATTTTTCAAAATTAACTTTAACGTTACTTGAATTTTTAAATTTCATGCCACTTTCCACTTCTGCGTCACTACACTTCAGAGGGAAATGTACTTTTTACACCACTACAATTATTAGATAACTACTTTACAAATTATAATTTTTATGCACAAACCATATGGAAATATACAAGTGCAGGTGCAACAATTAGTCGATTAATTAGAAAAATTAATTTGCAACTGTTGCTGTCATTGTGTAATTCATTTTTCATGCAAAAACCATTTTATGGTTCCAGCTTCTCATATAAGCATTTGTATATGAGGACTAGCTGCTTTTCCTTTTAATTATTTTGATTTATTACATTTATTCAAACTTTTTTGCATGTGTACTTTTAGTTTTAATACTTCAATAAATTTCCCTGAAATCAAATGTAATTTGTCAAGTAGATTTTACAGTACGCCAGTTTCATTATTGCAAAAGTTTTTCCTCTTCTTACAGTGTTTATTTGGTGTCATATCTCTAGTCTTTGCACACAATACAAATCCTGCCCTTATATAGTGTTTAGGGGCGTTACCTGTGCTGACAGGTGACTTATGATCAGGTGGGATTCAACACTGAGCACAGCTGATCAGAGCAGATTTGGGTGGTTAAGAGCATTTGGTGCATCTGGAGGTGACTTCTCTTAGATCTTCTCTAAGAGGAAATTTAAGAGAAAATATATGAAAAATTTAAGAGAATGTTTCTGCGTGAGGCCCATTATGATGCCACGGTGGCGTCCTTGAGATATCAAGTTCCTTAATGAAACAGACGGACAGCCATCGGCGGCACCAAAAAAAGCATATTTTAAATAAAGTCATGTACGTTCATTATTTTCACAACGAAACACATTTTGCAATCTGCAGCGTGCAGACGTCGGATGACATTGAGTTCGTCTTCCAGATTACTGTGGATGAGGACATCAGGTGTAATTGTTTACTCAGCTGTCAAAGTCTTTGTCTTAAGTGCAAAACAAAGTATTAGGATCTTTTATGTTCCTAATGATAAGACTTAACTCGAGACGTCTTTAAATGCGTCTCGGCGAGCTTTTCACAGGAGAGCGGCCCTGTCAGGCAGATCTGCACTTTTTGATTCATTTTCGTTTGTACGTTAAGAGGTGAACAATATTTCATCCTAATTGGCTTTAAAAAAGACTCAAAGTCTTAGATAGTCCTTTTTTAAATTTACAGATGAAGTGAAAGTGTCAGAGCTAATAAGCATGTGACATCAGCTGACCTTTAAGACTGCCAAAGATTTGTTTTAAAACCCCGAGCAGCACTGCCGCTAACAGCGACTACAGAGTATAAAAACCCAGATCACAGGCATCACGGTACATTTGACAGCAATATATTTCAGGCATGTTCGACGTGGGGATAGCTTTAAATGGCCCTAATAGCCGGAAAGGCTGTGTCTTTGTCTTGGGCGAATCCTCTGAGACTAGTTGGGAGGGGAAAAGAGAAAGAAATGGGGCAGAATGGGCTTAAGAGGTTTACCGGCATTTGTGCAGCAGGTAAAATGGCCTGACAGTGAAAAACCTGCAGAAAAGCTGATTTGGGTCCGCGGGGACGCAGCATTAATACAGGCATCAGGGAGAAAAGAGCCTGGCTTTGCATTCAGGCTTCCAATGCAGCAACTTACATCATTACCTCCTGACAGTATAAGGAGCAATCATGAGTGTGCACACACACACAGACACACAAAGAAAATAAATATGTGCAAATGTACTGGAAGAAAATGATATTAAACATACAAAAACTACTCTGCAGCTATTCATTCAGATGAGATACCAAAGCACAGACTGTCACAGCGGACAGATTGTGAACATTATAGTCAATTAATACACACTCAAACATTCCTCCTAATTTATTCCCCCAAACACACACACACTCACAAACTCACACACACACTCTCCAGTCCCACACCGACTCCAGCCAACAGCTATCATTTAAATTTACAGCAACTGCAGTCGTTAAACACAACTATAATCAATAAGCTGTTTAGACCACACCCTTTTCTTCCTGATGCAAACCACTGCAGAGCCACACACACACACACACACACACACACACACACACACACACACACACACACACACACACACACACACTAAGTTTTGTTCCCACTCAGACAGTGTCACAGAGGTGGTGAATCACTTCTGTGGTCATTTCAGAAGCTACAATTTTTGTTTGATTTGTTAAAACAAACTAAATTCTGTCTGTTCAGAGAATTTATTTTAGATATATTTTAAATATAAAAGGCAGTGCAGGATTTAACCGTTGCTGCAGTTACAGCAAGAAAGAGTACAATGTGATGCGGTGCTCAAAAAGTCCGAAAAAGATTGTAAAAGCAAGCTTAACGTGTTTTTAAAACCATCTATAGTGCACGGTACAAGTGCATTTAGGACATGTCCAACTTCACTTTTGCCAGCTGAATGACGCAAAATCTGGGTGCAAAGGCACAAGAGGCAGCACGGTTGTATTTATTCCCTTAAATCATAATAGTTGTGTTGTGGGTGTAACATTAATTTGTCAGTGGACTTTGACTTCTACGTATAACACACTAGGTGTCGCCCTGTGTCTGCTGTTGACGTTTGGCGAGGCTGCAACCAAAGCTGGGACATCAACAACAGCGCATGCTTAATATTACGCTACAAAGAAAAGGGTGTCTACGTTTGAAAAAAACCAGCAAGAAAAAAAACATCATAATTTGGCTCAATATTCATACAGGAAGTGAGCTCCCAAGTAAAAGTGCGGGTCAGTTGTACTCCAGCTTGTTATAATATGTCTTTACAGCAGCGTTTCAGCCTGACCAGCGGCGTATCATACAGCCGCAACAGGTTCCATCTGACCATGTTATCAACAAACGCCGCACATTAGAGTATCATACTGCCGTGCCAGGAGCCGTCCAGCTGACCAGCAGTGTATCATCACACCACGAAAGGTTCCTTCCAGCCATCATACAAACTGACACCGTCTGGCATATCATACAGCCACAACATGTGACTTCTGGCGTCAGTATCTTATGCCAAAATCAAAGCAGCTGCATTTGATGACTTCAGAATGAGAGCGGGCTGGCTGCACCGTGCATCATGTTGCACCGCATGTAAGATAGGACTCTTTATTTTCTACGAATCAATAGGGTGTTGGTCATTTCTCATCAACTTTTAAGTTCAATGCATTTCGGAAATGCATCTGAAGTTTAAGAAAGTCTGTGAGAGTTTATGATCATTTAGCCATAAGACATTTTCAGTTAAATCAATACACAGAAGAAGTGTTTGCCACATGTGTATCCTGAGCTTACTGGAAATGATTAAGATGCATTCTTCAGTATATTCACCTCCAAGATTGAAACGACTGCAGTGATAGGCAGATAAATGTTAGTAATGTAATAAACCAAGTGTTTAATGTGGAGTTTGGAGCTGCTGCGGCTCAGTGTGATGAGTCTAACTGCTGACACAGAGCTGGGCCTGATACAAAATGCAACTGGAGGAAGAAAGGGTCCGAAAAATGACTACAGACGGGAATTATCTGACTCACAGACCACCGAGATAATGTAAACATTATAGTAGAAACAAAAACAGCTTTATTTCTTTTCTACAGAATATAATGGTTGCGAGGTCAGAGGTCAGATGACTGTTCAGGGGGATATTTTTGTAATCTTGAAGCTAGAAGTGCAATTACAACAGGAGAGAGTGCGAGAATAACAGAGAGGGAGTGAGCGGGGAGACGGAGGTAAAAGATGAGAGGAACAATGACGTAAAACGGACTCTAAGGACCCCGCTTCTACAGTCGAGTCATTACTGAGGCCTACGGTGGCCCTCTGGGTACAATCCCAGGAGCTGTGACAGCAACGGGCTGCTTTTTATTTCCCTAACCCTGAAACCACGGGCTGCTTGTTAAAACCTGGAATGAAAGAAAGTGTTTGGCTAATCAATAACGTAGAGGGGAGAGAAGTGCTGAAGTACGACGCAGGTGAAAAAAGAGATGAAAAAGGAGAAAGAAGCTGAAAGATGAGGGGGGAGCAAGAAAGAGTACGACAGTGGCTAAATATTATCAGTTCATTTACTCTCCTCTTCAGGGCTCAAACACAGAAACACAAGGCTGGAAAACCAGTTCATCACTGGGACAACACTTTTCGACTCTCACTCATAACTGCAGCAGTTTAAAGGAGCATCTCCCTAAAGGTTCGTACTCTGCACACTAGTTTAAAATACAGCTGCACTGGACTCTCCGAGCTGTTTTTTGGGCTCAAACCTCAAACCACAACCAACAGTCGGGTTTGGTCCACCGACACACTCACTCTGCAAACCACAGATACATTACAGTTGCATTTTTCATACGTATGCAGCATGCTCTGATGCCAAGTCGTCACATATCGCCACTTTGCAGTGGACGTCTACATAATATGTTCTAGGTATCGGTCTGCATCTGCTGTTGACATTCTGGGATGGCGCTACCATGATCTCAACACAAGCACGTGGTGGGATGATGCTGCACGTAGTTACGTTGAGGCAACAAATGCACATGGCGGGATGTCAACAAAAACACATGCTGGCACTGGTGGTTAGGGTTCGGCAAAAGAGGCACACATTAAGGTGTGAAAAAAAATCAGAACAGAAGCGAACACTGGACTCCTGAATGAAAGTCCTGGGTTTGCTGGACCCATCAGCCACCCCTCCCATCCGTCCGACGGGCACCCTCACACTTACTTTATTACATTGTTATTGGCAACGTTTCAACTTGATGCCGTCCTGCAGCATTTTATGCAGACACGTCAGGTTTCATCCAGCCGTATTCTTAACGGACACCAACTGTTTGCATATCAGGCTGACTAGTGAGGCGCCGGTCGGTTTAATAACACCGCAAATCACTCTGTCCAGCTGTGTTCTCAGCTGTCATGCAGACACAAAACGTGGCTTTTGACATCCGGGATCTTACGCCGAAAGCACTGCAAAAGCACTTCTGAATGAGAACAGGATGGCGGATTGTGTGACACCTTGGTGAAATGCCTGCAAACTGCTGCAGACCACTGTTTAAGACCAACAACCAATGCAGTGGTGTTTTAGCTTCATCATGACTGAATTTTCAGCAGCTTTTTAGCCACCAAACATGGCAGTTTAATAGCAACCAACTGCTCTCCACTAAGAAAAGTGCCACTAAAACTGTTCTGCATGAGACATTGCTCTATTTCTCACTGAGATAGTGCCATCAAAACCTGGTATTTTAAGCCAAAGACAAATCATGTCCAATTGATTATAACCAAGTGGCTTTTTTTGGTGCCTCAACATTAACACAAGATAACCACAGCATGCTTAAAATCCAAAGTTTCAACCTATCTTCTACATAATAATGTGCCAATGTACAAAAGTAACTTACTCGTGTTTGCAGAAATACACAATCCCGCATGTGGTAGTTGGGTTAATTTCACACGTGTTTCATTGTCAAAGATCACACAGTCTCTCAGTAATAAGGCAGGAATATATGATTGCTCATATCAGTAATTTGTGTTTAAATCACAAATAATTCCTTCAAATTACCCATTCTATGCTCAATAAATGTAATTCTTCAAATTTTGTCACTAATTCATTCAAATAAATAGCTCAACCTTGAAACGCTAAATTGTAGAATCACATTAATTAATTTTCCTGCCTTTAGCGAGGGATTTTAAAGACTGTTAACACATTTTACTGCTAAGCAGCCAAAACCTGAAGAGTCAGATGGCTTATGATGCTTCTTGCCGGGTGGTTTGAGTTTTCCCTGTCCAACAGTCTTTAAGTAGTTGTGGGTATTCGTACAGAGCTCTTTAAATCTGTGAATTTCAGTGAAACATATGACTGGTTTTATTCCTGGACCATGTAATAACGTTTAGGACACGTGTTTACATAAGCATGTTAAAGTGAATTCCCCAGGGACTGAAATGTGTTTACCACACTCTCTTCCTGAGGATTTGCGTATTCATGAGGACCTAATGACCAAAGTGAGGCAGTTGCCAAGTGCCGCCTCCACCTACATGCTATGCAAATGAGCCCAGCGCCGCCATATGTGAGCACTTGTTAGGAGAGCTCGCAGACGCAGCTCCTTTTAAACAGGTGCCCGCTGCTGCATCAATCTGCAGCTCAAACACACCAGCAACAAACTGCTGCGAAAAACACAACATGATCTAATCCCACAACACTCACAGAGCCGCTCCACTCGTCACTCATTAGCTGGATTTTCATTGTGTTTCATTTCTGCTCACTGTTGAATGTTAAAGTCTGTCAGTCGCAATCAGAGACTAACTGCAGTCAGGTGACGGAGTTAAAACTGAAAATAATTACCTGTAAATGTCTTTTTAAATGACATCAAAGTGTGAATAACATCTTGATGCAGTATATTACTGGATCGTATCACATAATTATATTACTTCGTAAGTGTGTAAATGAGAAATTATGTAATAAATCCATTTAAGATTTATGTAACCGGGTAACCATAGTACTTTTTTCTTTACCTTCACGTCACTTATTATTACTACAGTAGTACTTAAACCTTTGAAACATGAGCAAATTGGTTGGATTTCTTTTAAAAAAAAATAAATAAATAACATGGGGAGAAGCAATAAGCAACTTAGCAAGACATGGTCAAAAAATTAGCCAAAAAAAGTTTAAAAAATACAATAAAATAGCCTAAAAAATGCATTAAAAGAAAAAGTGCTGAAAATAAAAATTAATAATTTTTTATTAAAAATTTCGATTTTTCTTTTCTGTAACGTAATTTTTAATAAATATAATTACAAGTATAGTTCTTCAAACATTTTTCACTTTTTCGTCCCATCTTTTTCAAAACAAATTTTCAGGTAATTTACTTGTCACCTTTTACTAATTTTTTTTTTTGCAATTCGTGGGAAATTTCCTGCCAACTTGGTCATTTCTGTTTCCTCCATGCTTTAGAGAGAAACTACACCCATCTGTTCAGGTTTCAAAGAGTTAAATAGCTTGTAACAGTCATCTGAACACGGCACAAGAAAAGTATTTGATGAGTTTGAATGATAACAGGCTTAAAATAAACCTAAATTAAGATGAATAGTTCTATTTTCAAGTATATTTTCAGTTTTCAAGATTATTTTAAGTAAAATCAATCTGTCAGATTTTAAAATGTTCCTGTGAAAACAGAAGCGTATTTTGAAGAGACAAAATTAATGCAATAAGAGTAAATCTACAAGCCGTCCTAGACCGTCCAAAACAGACGCAGGTGGTACGTCGCATGTGGTATTTAGACGTGTAAGTCCACTGATAAAGTATTCGACAAGCTGGGATGAGAGCCTGTTGGCAGATCACAAGAACTCCAATCCTGCACACTGATTTCAGCCCCAGATTTCACTGTAATAAATACTCGCCTGACCCTAAAAGACCCTAAAACAGATCCGGTATTGATCCAAACGCTATCGGCCTAATTTGTCCTCATGTTGCTGATGACTGCTGTTGACTTCCTGTCTGGTTAAATGGGCACTCAGCCTTCCCGCTTCTCTGTCATCGTATGTAACATGATACTGCCTCAATTAGATGCATCAGATAGACTCTGATCATCCTCTGAGTGTGTGTGTGTGTGTGTGTGTGAGTGAGTGTGCTGGTCAAACAGTAACCCTTTAAAACGTGGGCAAATGGGCCTGATGTCTTTCAAAAACATGACCCCAAAAGCAGCAAGAAATTAGATAAAATGGTACAAAAATATTACCTAAAAATTAGAAAAAAAACAAGGTTATAAAATTATAATAATTCTGTAATATAATTGAAACTGTGTGATTAATTATGATAATCTAATTTGGAATATCACATGAAAATTAGCGACAAAAAAACAAGGAAAATAGCTACTAAAAAAAATTAAAAAATTTGTAAGATAATTTATAATATCTAATTAATTATGATCATTTAATTAAGAATATTAACTGAAAATTAGCAACAAAAAAATCAGAAAAGAGGTACTTAAAAATCATAATAATTCAGTAAAATAATTTAAAATGTTCAATTAATTATGATAATTTCAAACATAGTTTTTAAAACATAATTTTTTCCCTAGCTTTTTAAGAAAGGTTTTTTCATTTCTTGCAATTTGTGGGACATCTCTTGCTTATGTTTTTGAAAGAAATCAAACCAATAATCTCAGGTCTTAACGGTTTAAATATTTGTGAAAGTCGAGTGAAAGAAAAGTGATGTCGATAAGGGTTTTAAAGGGTTAACCATTTCAACTTCTATTTTAATCCAATAACAGACACTTTGTCAGTGACATGATGACAGAGGCTGTTTGTGTGTGTGTGTGTGTGTGTGTGTGTGTGTGTGTGTGTGTGTGTGTGTGTCAGATATCTGATTAGGAGAGGCATCCTCTTTAATGACTGCAGGCTCGGAGGATAATAAGTGACTGAGCGGCAAATCAAATCAACCGACCAATCACGGCAGCCCCGAGTTCGCCTGCAACAGAACGGCTGCTCACCTCTGACAGAAGGCTTTTAATCAGCTGGCCTATAGGCTGTGATGCATGCTGGGACGCAGAGAGAGAGGCAGAGGATGATGAAGACTCGAGACGAATCGTGTTGTTCGGCGAAAATGAAAAGCGAAGAATTATTGGTTTGATTTCTTGAGAAAAGATGAGGATGAAAGCAAAGGGCAAGAAATACAGATAATAAAGGAAGAAAAAGGTGAGAAGAAAATGACCTGAAAATGAGCTCGGAGGGATTATCAGATGTTTTTAAAAATTTGGGGAAAATGTCCAGAAAATTATATTAATAAATTTTACGTTTAGAATTTTGTTGTTTTTTTTATTAGATTTTTGTTTTGTTGTTTGTATTTTTTGCATTTTCTTAAAGTCATTTTCTTGTTGTTTTTTTTTTACTTTTATTCTTTGTTGCTTATTTTCAGATAATTTTCTTTTAACTTTTCACCAATTTCTGCTTATTTTTTGTGGCCATTTCATTTCTTGTTTTGTTATTTCTTGTTCTTCACATTTTACAGTGTGTGTTTTGTCTCTTGCTGTCAGTTTGAATTTAGTGTCTCTGAAACATAAAGAGCAGAAACAAAGGGCTGCTCGTCGCTGTTATTACAGTCCTTTCTTGTTGAGATAAAATTTTCTGCTAAATTACAAACAGAGATGTTCAAATTAGAAACAGTCACGGGCTCGAGTCATACAATTTCTGGCTAAGTTAACAGTTAGTTCCTCCAAAACAGGAAGATGAAGAGAGAAACTGGGTCATGTTCCCATAATGTTTGTGGGCTCGATCAATAAAACATGACTTTTTGATTAGAAAGGGATCCAGGCCAGTCCTAGTTTGTGGAAAAATGGTGTCAAAATTAACAAAGTTACAGTGATGATCTGTATTTTGTCTGTCATATATCTCGCAACTGTGCTAATTTTGATATTTCTATTCCAATATAATAATAATAATAATTACCTGTATACCCCTGACACTCTGCCTGGTGGACCCCGAACATTTTGTAATTCTCTATAAAAAAAGCTATTAACACAGTTGTTTTTGTACCTTTAGTATACATAAGGTGCCAGAGTGCATGAAATAACCTCAAAATAGTCCTTGTTGTCCTAAAATCCTAGACACGTCCTAAAATCACAAATGTTTTGAAATGCTAGAAAAGCCCAAAACTCCTTGCAAGTATTTAACTATATTGTGCGCCTTTTTATCATAATGGTGCTTGTCTTGACCTTTGTACATACAAATGTACACAGTATACAGTATAAATGTGGATTAATGTACACTGAACCTTTGACCCCAAAAGTCCAAAAAACATCCTAAAATCCTTGAAAAGTCATGATTTCTTAGAAATGTCCCAAAATCTGAGAAACATCCAAAATCCTAGAAATGTCCTAAAATCACAGAAATGTCCAAAAAATCTTAGAAATGTCCTAAAATCACAGAAATGTCCAAAAAAATCCTAGAAATGTCCTAAAATCACAGAAATGTCCAAAAAATCTTAGAAATGTCCTAAAATCACAGAAATGTCCAAAAAAATCCTAGAAATGTCCTAAAATCACAGAAATGTCCAAAAAATCTTAGAAATGTCCTAAAATCACAGAAATGTCCAAAAAAATCCTAGAAATGTCCTAAAATCACAGAAATGTCCAAAAAATCTTAGAAATGTCCTAAAATCACAGAAATGTCCAAAAAAAATCCTAGAAATGTCCTAAAATCACAGAAATGTCCAAAAAAAAAAAAAAACTAAAGTCCTGGAAACATTTCTTGCTCCTGGGACTGGCCCCTGGCCCTCTGCCAAATTACAGAAGTGGCCCCCAAGAGAAGGTTAAATATCTCTGCCTTCACAAATGAACTATGATTAACAGATCTTTAAATTTAGTTAAAGTACGGAGTACAGGACATAAAATACAGACATACTGGTCCTAAAATCAATTATTTTGCGATGGATTTGAAATGAACAGCTTCCAGCATCCTGAATAACGTCTGTATTGATGCTGTTACTCTGCCCGACATACATTTAAACCAGAAATGTCGTGGTAAACGTTGTGGTAAACGTTGTGGTAAACGTTGTGGTAAACGTTGTGGTAAACGTTGTGGTAAACGTTGTGGTAAACGTTGTGGTAAACGTTGTGTCGCTGAGCGCAGGAGCGAGAGGACGGAGGTGCAAGGTCAGCGTGACAGAACCGATCAAAATCTGTTCCAGCAGAGCGACCGATTCCAACACCTCGCTCTGCATCACAACCAGCCCCGACCGCCGGCTGACGTCAGGACGCCGGCGGGGAAACACTCAGCGCTCACATCAGCGCAGAAACTCTAAGAGTGTGTTTTCATGGATTTCTACCTTTATGAGGACTCAATTCAGTTTTCCTGCTAGTGAGGAGGTTTGTTTTCCAGCTTTTCTCCCAATGAGGCGTGTTGTGTGTAAAGTCTGAGCGTTGTCTTTTTGTTTTATTTCACAGAAACGTTTTCTGGAAAACCGCTTTCCAAAATATATTAGTGATCTGGGCCAAACAGGCTCTTGCACCGTATGTGTTTTCTGTACACAGTCTTTGAAACAGACTTTGAGAATCAGTGTGCATTTATCATAAGTGTCTATACCCTAAAAGTAGCCGTTTCGGTGTCCAGATTCATGTTTTTGTCTGACAAATGATTCATCAAAACTGGCTCTAACACTAAAACTATCAAAACATTTAATTTGTTCTTTCCACAACGTTTCACATCACTCAAATAAGCATTTTCTAAGTAACTTTGTTTAGGGTTAAAACCTGAGCCAACAACACATCAGCAGGAAACCAGGAGGGAAAAGTACTTGAAAATAAGTAATAATAAAAATTATTATTTACATTATTAATATTATAAAATATCATATAATAAAGTTAAAAAAAAAAAAAAAAAGACAACCAAGAAAATGACCCACAGTCTTTTTGGGGGAAAAAAAAACCCAAACAAAACAAAAAACGCTTTTTTTTCTTCTGTAACATAATTTTGGTCATAATAATTATACTTGCCGTTTTCTGGACATTTTTCCCTTTAATTTTTTAATTTGCAATCTTTTTTAAACTTATTTTCAGGTAATTTCCTTGTCACCTTATTTGCACATTCATTTCCAGGTTGCTATTGCAAAGAAATAGAATCCATTTTGCTCAGGTTTCAAGGTTTAGATAGCTCGTGAAAGGTTGAAGTAACAAAAATTTATGATAACGGTTCGAGAAAGGGAATCTGGGATCACATCGGCTGGAGATAAAGCCTCTGTGAGCAAAAACAAACCCTTTAATGGTGAAAAAAACGGTAGAAACATAGACGTTGTTTGTGCAGTCTGACCTGGAGAGGAACTTTAAATCATCTGAAATCATCAGTAATAAATCTATAAATCTTTCTGGACATCTGGCCAGTATTTGTCCAGATGTGCTGCTGTTTGCTGTTTGGTCTCTTCCTCCCTCTTTGTCCTTCACGTTCGTACGTCAGCGTTCGTGTGGAGGCTATTTTGTGTGCACCTGTGTGTGTGTGTGTGTGTGCGTGCGCAGCTCCATTAGATCAAACGATATCAGAGAGGGTCGTTACCAATTCTCAGGACAATTTCTCATCCTCGCCGCGTTCTGGCGTCGGAAGCCACCAAGGTCACCGGACCGGACGCCGGGCGCTTCTCATGTTACACACGAGCAGGTCTGACGCGGCGGCGAGATAGGCCTCATCATGGTAATTATCATATCACCTTTCAACCGGCAGATATATGGAGCTCTGATAATGTAGCATTAATGGGAAATGCATATGAGGGGAGCGATCGATGGACAAATGACCCGTAACGAGGAGCAGGACACTCGGCAATAAACGCCAACATTTATACTCACAGAATCACCGCCATGCTGCAAGATGGTTAGGATTACATTTCCAAATTAGTTTTCATGTGCTGAGATTTAATACGTTATGTTTTTGGTTTAAAAAAAAAAACATATCAAGTAGAAAAAAGTAAATGTGGCACATTTCACCAAGTGAACGGCTGCTTACAGGTTAATATTTTAGCAGCATCAGACTGAACTGGTCAAGGTTTTATTTTTTTGCTACATAAAAAACATGAATAAATAATAAGAATGAAATAAAAAATTGCAGATAGTAACCAGCTGAAACTGGTTTATTCACTGGATTCAGCATTGCCAAAATAAAAGTGCCCTCCCCCGCTTTAAGATGGCCTTGTAGTTATGTTTTTTTGTTTGTTTGTTTATTTTTCACTTTGTTGTTTCTTCTGCACATTTTGAAAAACACTATACCTTTTCAAGTTGTTGGTTTTTTTTTTTTTAATACAATGCATCTGATTTCTTTCAGGAACAATAAAAAGGCAGCAATGTACAACTTTGTAAGACATGACCCAAAAAAAAACAGCAAGAGGTTAGCAAATCTTACATAGAAATTTTGGGAAAATTAGCAAAAAAGTAAAAAAAAAAAATAAATAGATAAAATGACATAAAAAATAGTAAAATAATAAATAAATATATATATATATTTGTGACATAAATTTTAAATATATAGATTTGATTTTTTTTTTTACATTTTTGAAATATTTTAACACTATTTTTTTTCTCATAACTTTATTCATTTCTTGATGATTTTTTGGGTCATTTCTTGCAAATACGCACATTATATTTTTACAGTTGAAACATGTGTAAAAGGCGTCTAAATGCAGCACAAGAAAACTGATGTTGATCCAGATTTTAAAGAGTTAAATATTATTCATAAATCAAACTGTTCAAAATCACAGATGGGGTCATTACATGTCTCCAGGAGTGTTTCAAATCTGTTTCACTTTTATCTGAATGTAACTGAGCAGCTACTGTAGTCCCTCCCCTTTATCATCCCCATCATCTCTCCATTCATCAGTCCATCCATCCTCTGCTTTATGTCTCTATCTGTCTCCACACCTGCTGTCCTTCTCCCTCAATCTGTCACTAAAGCATTCTCCACGTCCTCATCGCTGGATATTTTGACCGTACGATCGTCTCAGCATCAGTTAACCAGCCAGCCCGTCTTTAACTCTCCCTTAATTTCTCCATTCTGTCACTTCTTGACTCCATCCGTCAGCACGCGCCCCGCTCCCCGCACGACAGTCATCTTAAAATATCTCCGCTAAAAGTCGACTTCAATTTAATGGATCATAAGGCTGTGGCGTGAATATTCAGTGTGTGCGGCCGCCGCCTGGAGATTTAATCCGGTGCTGCATAATTGATGGAGAGACATTGGGAAACTCACAGATCATTAAATGTGATAGCAGATTTGCCAAACACTTTTCAGAATAGTTTATGCTCAGCGTCCTGTCAGGGCGATATGTTTTGCAGGAAGACAGCTGGAGATGATGGTGATGTTTTACCTTCTCATCCAAACACCTAAAACTGACTCGCTTAAGCAGAGGACTCGATACATTGCCGGTAAGTCCCTGGATTTTTTTTTTTTTTTTTTTCAGTTTTAGCAAATTATAACACATCGACCTTTAAGGAAACACTTCACCCCAAAATGTAAATTCAGTCATTATCTGCTCACCCTCATGCTGATGGAAAGTCGGGTGAAGTTTTTGACCCACCAAAACCCTTATTTTTTTAATGAGTTGATACTAACAGCACTTATCACTTTGTGGTTTTATTATGAACCTAAGTGTGTTTTTAGTTTGTTCTGATTATTCTAGCAATTATTTTTACTTGAGGACTTCCATAATTCTATTTTTAATTATTTATATAAATTTTTTTTATATATTTTTTAATATTTTTAATTTATATTTATCTTTTATATATATATATATATATATATTCTTCTTATATATAAGAAAATAAAAAATCCCTCCCTCCCCGAGCCCCTCACCTGGATCTTGATTGGCCAGCTGAAGTTGGACACGTAGACGTAGAAGGTGATGTTGTGGTGGAGTCTGAAGTTGAACTTTTCACAGGAGAAACTGTCCCGGTGCTCCTTGATGTTGGTCTTCGCTATGATCGGCATCTCTTCCCCCGAGATGGTGCCAGCTGTGAACAACAAGGAGCAGTTTGTGAAAAATACAACACAGCAAAGTTTAAAAATGAATTAAAATGCAATAAAATAATCAAGCACAGACATATTTTGCCATTTGAGCTTGTCAGAAAGGTTCAGCGTCTGTGTGGACAGTTTATACCCAGTCTTTAGTTTAGTTTAGTTGAGTTGAGTTTTACTCAATTAAAAACTGCATAAAATCCAGATGAATAAAAAAAGTGTCACAAAAATGAAGAAAAAAACAAATAAATAAACAAAAATCCGCACATTCACATTTTTCAGAAAAATGCAACAAAAGATAAATGACAACACAGAACAGAAAACGTAACCAGCCTGTAAACATTCAACCAATAAAAACAAAGAATTACAAAGAACACAATACAAAGTTTAAAGGAAAAAAATAATTAAAATATATATATGTATAATGAAATCTAAGTAATTAATACCCTGCCTGAGATGAATGCTTATGTCAGATGCTCCCTGTAATTATCAGACATTTGTGGCCATTTTCAGGCTGTTATTCTCTGTCTGATTCTGTTTAGCCAAAAACACATCTTCCCGTCTGTTTATTGATTTTTATTCAAACTAAATTTCTAGAAATGTTACTATATTGAACACTGAGAGAAAAATCTATGGTTTACAACAACAGAAGGTGCAGTTCAGGTGGGACTTGGAAGATTTAAACTGGGATTAGGATAAATCTCTTGAAAATCTCTCACTCTGCTCTCAGCTTGTTAAGGCAACAACAGAGAAGGAAAGAAAACAACTTTGCAGTTTGAAACTCTGCAGCGTCAAACACAGCGAAAACCAGCCGAGCTGCTTCCACTCTGAGCGTCCTTGTAAAGATATTTTTACACAGAAAATGGTAAGTGAGCAGGTTGAGTGAAAACAGTGGCGTTTCGAAAATGTCACAGTGTGCCTTTTATCTCACGCAGGCAAATTATTTTGGTGACACCTCGCAGTAATTCATTGCGAGCTTGTAAATTCCTCTCAGCGCTCAAGTGGTCTGATTTCAGTCTCCTTCAGAGCACTATCAGCACTTCTGTGTTAATGGCCGACTTTTTCAGACATTGTGAATAAAATATTCCACCTCCTGCTTTATCAGGGCCATTAAACACTCTGTAATAGTGTGCACACAATCTCACACACACACACTCACATGCACGCACACACAAGGCCCACAGTCCCAAACTGAGGAGGCTCCGGGCCCCAAGACACCGAGTGGTGAAAGCAGAGTGCTTTTATCTTAATTGAAATCAGGAGGGAAAATGTATAAAACAGCCTAATGCCAAAATTCAAAATAGCTTCTGATGTGTTTTGTCAGGAGGGGGAATCCCCGGGAGGCGAGCAGGAAGTGGATCTGACCATTTTACTTGAGGACACTTGGCCACCAAAGAAAGATACCGACAGTGGGATATCTTCGCAGGCCGAGCGCTAAACGACAGAGATTTGGAAACAATCAACGGCTGTATCAAAAGCAAATTACATTTCATATATTACAGCTCACTCTCAGTATCATTAGACAGCAGTGAGACATCAGGAAATGTCCAATTAATATCATGAATGGTTTGGTTTGAAAACATTGCTTTTAGCTGTTTTTTGTAGTTATTTGTTTTTTATTACAGCTTCTGGAAACGTGGCTTTGAATAGTAAGAATGCACAAAATATGTCAAAGTTGAGCATCTCATTAAGTGTCTACAAGAATCTGAGTGAAAACAAATGCACCCAACTGTTAGAAAACCGAGCTCAAAAAACCTTACTTTGAGGAAACCAGAATTTCTCCATGCTGTGTTGGCGAGGCAGATCACGTTTCGATTGACACCTCCTTGGACCCTAAATTTGTCTCTCGTCTCCACGACGACAGCCATGGAGCAAAGCAGAGGCGGCGTGGAGCAGCTCTATCTGTTCCTCTGACTCTGGCTGTATTCCTAAATCCAATCTGACGCTCTACACTTAAATGAGAAAGCTGTTGTTCGAAGCCTCAGAGATTAACGGTTAACCTCATTAGTGTTCAAAAGACGAGTTAAAGGACTCTATCTGTGCATCAAAAATGAATAATAACTCTACATTTTGACTGCTGGTCAGAAAGTGAAAGGTGCAACTGTGACTCTGGAAAACTGTTGTGGGCTTTTTAATGACATTTGAGCTAATCAACTGATTGTTAAGCAAGAAAAAAGTACAAATTAATCAGTAAAAGAAAATGATACACTCACTGCAGTCCTAAAGTCTCTTAAACAGAGATTATAACTGTAGCTGCTGCGGAGCATTTTTAGCAGAAAGCAGCAGACAAACTGGAAATGAGGGGAATTATGTATCACAACCTCAGACATTTGGGGCGAGTCACTATCCCAGTGAGCTACACGGCCAGAGAGAAACCAGAGATGGCTTCACACTATGACTGAGCCGACCACCAGGGGGCATGATATCAGCTGTCTGCGCATGGAAGCCAGATTTCAAAATTCACTTAGATGTTCATCATTTCTTTTTACAAGGATTGATTAGCTTCATATGTTAAAGAAAACCTGATGTTTAAAGATGAAATTATCCCCACAGACTGCAACAGTTTACACGAGGTCAGAATTCAAAATGCTGTCAAAAAATCAGTTTTTGAGATAATATTCTGAAAGGTTACACACTTAATGTACCATGACAGCAGAATTGTGTCTTTTTTCATGAACCTTGAAGATTTATTTAGCAAGAACTTGCAAGTATATGTTTACAGCTCTGTTTACAGTAACATTTCTCTGCACTGTAGGCTCAGTTTTTGATAAATTGAAAATCTGTGAGGATTGTTTGTGTAGGTAGTCTGAAGACGCCCTGGAGCCAGTTTGGTGTCAACTGAGCAAATCATGTGGGAGGACATAGGGTTTAATTAGTTTTACAGATTTTGATAAAAACAGAGTCTAATTTGTACCACAGTGAAGTGTACAAAAGTTTCTTCATAATTGGGCCAACATTTTGGTTCAGAGCTGTAGCACGTACAAATGATTTGTTATGAACTGTCAAACTTTTTAGACAATTTAGACGGTTGCTGTTGCACCACGATGAGAACTACTGGCTTGTATTTGCAGCTCAGGAATACTGACACGGGACTGGATCTGTGTGCAAAGTTTGGTTTATTTTTATGAATGGGAAGTTGGATTTCCTCGAAATAATAATTAGAACATTGAGGAAAAACTTTGCTGTGCAGCAAAAAGTAAAAATCACGTTGGTTTATGTTAGTTTTGTAAGGCCTGTTACTTTTTTTATCTACTTCCCTGAGATAGTTGGTGAAACACAAAATGCCTAAAATAAAATCAACCAAAAACGATTTTTAAGACAACTATAAATACATGAACACGTTCTCTACCTGTTGAGCTCAAAGACCAAGTGATGTTGAGGTTGAAGTTGTTCGAGGCGTTGATGGACATGTCGAGGTTCTTGTTGGCCTGCAAGAAAAGAAAAAAAGAAACCCACGCAGTTACAGTCGGGTCACTGAGGCGGACGTAACACTTGTGGACAAACTGATTTTGATCTGAAGCAGATGGAAGTTGAACTTTGCTGGAAAAGAGTTAATTAAGTTTAAAGATGCATTCAAACACAAGCAAATTCTTGTTGCTTGGTTTATTTATTGACTGCTCTGCAGGTCACGTAGTTGTTGGACTTCTCTGCGGTTGTTTTGCTGACCTTTTGTACTTTTCTGTGCACATTCATGAAGTCCAACAGGAGAATTCTTTGCTAAAACATTTTTAACTTGAGCCTTTCCATCTTCGCCTCAACTTGTGTCACCTGGGGCAAATTTGAATCTATTGGCCTCTTTTTGTCTTGTTCCATTGATTTCGTCTGCAACGCTGCCTCAATATTCGAGTTGTATCTGAATGCACCTTCAGGCTCTGAGAGGGAAAAACAGGTCTGGTAACGCTCTAGAATTTAGATGTTTCTCACTGTTGACAGCAGGTCCCCGCATTCAGAGAATAAATGTTTTACAACTTTTTCTGAAAAGCAACTTTGTGGTGATCAGATTGTCTATCTGATAACCACAAAATAAAAAAAAAACTTGAAACTCTCCATCAATGGTAAGAGAGTGTTACAAAGATGGGTCACATTTATTTTGCCGGTTTACACACTAAAGGAGCAAAAGCCGGTGTATGAACCTCAGCCTGTGAGCCTTTGCGTGCATGTGTTACCTGCTCAGGTGTAGCCATGAAGTTGATGCTGGTGTAGTGGCGGTCATCCTCCTGAAGCAAGCTGAAGGTAAACTGGTAATCGATCAACAGGTTGTCTGAGCAGAAAGAGAGAGGTGGAAAAAAATAGACCAACTGATAAAACACCATGAAACACAGACATATTCATGACAGTAAAATAAATAAATAAATAAATAAATAATAACAACTATTATTATCATCATTATTATTATAGTTAATTATTATTACTATCGTCATCATAATCTCAACGTTTTTTTATATGCAAAAGTTCTAAAAATTAAAACCTAAATATATGTATATATATATATATATATATATATATATGTATATTTATAAATATAAAATGAAAAAAATTAAAATAAAATAAAATAAAAAATCATATATAGCACATTGATACCATGCAATTGCAACTTATTCATGAAAGTAAAAGCATGGGAGACACTAACCGTGAATCAATATTCAATTAGATTAATAACTACTGAAGTTGGTAAAAAAATATTTTGGATTGAAATAAATACACAAGCTGTACATACATATGTCTGATCACACACACACACAGATGTTTTATAAATACGAGCTCACAATGAGGATGCTATTTATTAAACAAGCACGCGGTCCGGTCGATGGAACGTGAGAGCGGGTCTATATGATCATGTTCTAACAGAGATTTAATCGTTTCTGAAAGCGGCTCCTGCTGAGCGTCTGCGAGCAGCTCTTTGTCAGAGAGACAATGGACCGACGTATAGAGGGGGAATCACAGCGATTCAACATCTGGACAGACAGCAGGAGCCACGCTGGGTCACCTTGTCTGCCTGATGGGGGAGGAGGAGGAGGAGGAGGAGGAGAGGAGGAGGAGAAGACCGAGGAGGAGAGAGAGACGATGGGATGAGGAGAGAAAGCAGCTCTGTGGCCATGAGAGGATAACAGGGTGAGAGGATATTTTTTAAGTTAATCAGCGTGACTGCTGAGTACTAACCCTTCAGGGTAATCCAGGTGTGTGTGTGTGTGTGTGTGTGTGAAGCATTCAAGGGCAGTTCAGGTTAAAACACACTGAGGCAGAAAAAAAACACACTCTGGGTTCTCTTTTCATACAGTTTTGGCCATCAATCTGACAAGTTATCATCAGCCCAGTCGCCAGAGGAAAATGATGGCGTTGTACATTTCTGCAAACGACAGATATGTTGGATTTATACGTTTCATACATATATCAACGTTTGTAAAGTCACGTAGTATATGAGGTCACCTTGTCATCAGGAGGTGGAGGGGATGGTGCATCAACTAGGTGAGATGCCTGCCGAGCTGCGGACCACTGCTCAGGACCAAATAACAACGAAAAGGGTTGAAAAAGGCTCATCACTGTGTTTCCAGCGGCGATAGGGCCATGTAAAAGTGACTGTTTTTTGCCAAGACGTTGCTGCGTTTCCTGCTGGGATTGTCTCACCAACTGTTGGTATTTTAAGCCAAAACATGACGTCCACAACCAAGTGGTTTTTGTGCCCAAAATTAATCACAGTGCTGTGTAAACGTAAAAGAATGTAAAGCTTTAACGAATCTGCTACATAATAATGTACAAATGTGTCAGGAGCCAGATTTCAAATCTAACCACTTTTAAGCTCATCCACACTGCGCTCTTCTCCAGTTACAGAGTTCACAAAGTCAGTGATTGCATCCCGTGCATCTTCTTTGTATGTGATTTTATTATTAATTAACACGACGAAATATCTCCGCTCGTTTGCGGTTTACTTTCTGCAGCACTTCACAACTACTTAAGTTGTTCTTGCGTTTTAATTCCGGTGCTCTGTCTTACAGTGGTTTTTGAGATATCTCTTTGTGACCTCTGTGTGTCTGCACACAGCCCTTCAGTCTCATATCCTTTAAAGGGAATTTGCAGGTGTTTATTTATGCTAATTAAGGACAACTGGCACTCGCTTTCAGTTTACGAGGAGATTCATCAATCTGAGAACACACGTACGAACAGTTCAAGAACACGTTGAGTTTTCCTAAGAACACTTGAGAACACTTAAAGAAGGAATTTGAGAAAAACTGCTGCTGATTGTTGTGATTTCTCAGTCTGCTATACATGAGTCTGTTAACAAACATCTGCTCTGAATTACAAATGAAAAGTAAAATGTTTTTAAAATTGCATTATTGTAGTTCTACAACTGTAGTGACAAAATTTTGTTTGACTGATACATGATGTGCATTTCCTAAGAAATTTTGGTGGGTGCCTGCTCCTGCGCTGACGACTAACTAAGTATTATTAGCAGTAACTATCAGACTATGTACATGTACACATTGACCAGATGTGGGAAAAGTATTACAATGTTGCTCAATGTTTAGAAAAAAAACCTACAATTGCTACAAATTGCTGATTTTGCACAATAAACTCTAAAGTCTGGTGAACGGTGTGGTCGATTTCCAGATCTCCATTTACTTTAAATGGGAAATTTGGCTCATTTATTTTGCGATTTTCATAAAAAATGCTCAGCGAATCTCTAAGAAAAGTCATCGTACGCCATCCCGCACATTTTGAAGATATATTTTTTGGGCTTTTTCAATATCTTTATTTGACAGGACAGGTATAGCGTGAAAAGGGGAAAGAGAGAAGGGGCGACATGCAGCAAAGGGCCAAAGAAGAACTTGAACCCGCAGCCGCTGCAGCGAGGACACAGCCTCTGCACATGGGGCGCCCGCTCTACCAGCTGAGCCACCAGGCGCCCCTCATCCCGCACATTTTGATGTATTTTATGTGCATGTGCTGTGAATGTTGCAGGAGGAGCAGCGTGCAAACGTTTTACAGAAGAAGAATAAAAATTAAATATAAAGAATAACAGAAGTGTGCACCTTGCATTGCAAGCACCTTAATAATGTCAGTACCGGTGGCGAAAGCAATCCGCTATATCCAGTCGATGCTTAACTGCCTGAATTCGGACTCTTTCCAGCTGCACAGACGAGCTGCTCAGCATTCAGCAGCAGAGGACTGTGGATGTTCTGGTCAGACACTCAGTCATGTCAGAAACGGTACGAATGCTCCTGAAAAGAACATCCAGTGCTGTTACAGGTAATCTGTTGCTGTCTGACAGAGCGGCGGCAGTCAGCGGGGACGCTGTGGCAGCTTTACAACTTAGAGAGCAGAAAAACTTTGTGTCACACACTGCAGAGAGCGAGATGTTTAGCTATCACCTTCCTTTCAGCTTTAAAATCCCGGGGCGTCACCAAGACGAAAGCAAATTATGTTTGACAAACACCCTTGTTTTGTTCAGCCTTCATGGCAAGTTAGCCCGAACAGCAGATATCATCAGATCAAAGACAATATTTTCCCCTAACATCTCTCTCTTCCTCCCTCCCTCGCAGGCAGACGTGCTCTGCTGCTGCTCAGTTGTTTATCCCATAAGGGTCGTCAGCTTCTCAGTATTTGGGTTTTTACACTTTGTATAAGGAACAGGGACTTCTGTGAGTGTGTGTGCATATTTGTGTGTTTGCATGCATGCGTTCGGTATGTTATACGTCTGTTTGCACATCTACCTGAGAGTGTTTACAGGTGAGTCGTTAACCAAACAAAATGAGATCGCAGCACTACAAACGCTCGCTTCAGTCCCGCTGCGTCTCCAATATGTTTGATTTCAAGGCTGTTAGGAACAAGAGCAGCAGCCAGGTTTAAAAGTTCATCTCAGCTCATTTCAAATTCCCATCTGAGAAATCTGACAGCAGTTTCACTTAGGCAAACTCAATTACACGCGCACATGCGAGGATCAGCGCTCGGGATGAATCGTATCAAGGTATCACTAAAGGTATTAAGGATCCCCAGAAGAACTGAAATAGAAATAGTCCATGTCAATTTCTCGGGTTCACAGATGGGTGATCTTATTACCATAATAGGTGAGCGGATTCAGCCCATATGAAACAAAACACTGATGATGGGGAGTGAGAAGGCAGAAGAGAAAGCCCTCACCCGAAACGAAATCTGATATTCCAGCAGTCTGCTCCGGAAAGAAAATCCAAAAAAAAGCGTGAACTCACCTACTGTACAATGTCAGTTTGTTCGCTGAGGTTTCATTTAATGCTTGTTAACAACTCATTATTTCCCATTTGCAACACAGGTGGAACGCAGGCTCGACATTACAGCGGCACCTCACCGAGAAAACAGGTTAGAAACAGAGAAATTAACACGCGGACGATTCACCATCAGGCCCAAACAGAGCTCAAGGTGACCTGAAAGTAATGTCTGCACGAGGTCATGTGACCCTGATTTACCAAAAACTCACCAGGCATGTTTAGATGGAGCCTAATATTCTGGTCAGAATAGGTTTTAACAGATTAATTTTTTGCAATAAATTCACGGCAATAAAGTCCTCTAAGAAATAACACAAATTAATGGCACGAAATTAGTTAGAATTACAAGAAAATTACCTAAAATTTGCAAAACAGAAAAAAAGTGAAAAACAACAAACAAAGTAAAAAGACGTGCTTAATTATTTTTTCTACAACATAATTTTAATTATGTAAATATTTATATTTTCTGGAATTTTTTTACTTTTTTAGAACTTTTTAAAATAATATCTCTCCCTCTTTTCTTTTTCTTGTCACCTTTTACTAATTTCTTGCAATTTGCACGACATGTCTTGCTCAGTTGCTTATTTTCCTTTTTTCCCCACCTTGCATATTTATGTGCATTTATTAGTGTATGCTATCATTTGATTCACAATCCAACAAAAATGGAAACAAAGAAACTTTAAACTTTAATACTTACTGACAACATATTGTAAATGATTACAAAATGTAGTAAATTTGAAGGGTATGAATTTGGGACACAGCCAATGTGTACATTTCCTCCCAAAATGTCACATGCTTTATTAATGTGTATAAAACTCTCACTGAAACTTAAACTGGTCTAAAATCAGTCAGAATATTTAATAGTCTGTCAGAGGGTAACTACTGGATTGCAGAAAAGGTTTTTGGCCTGATAGGACCAATTAATCCACGTTGGAAAGGCGTCCAGACAGACTGCCTGTCAGCAAATATTGAGGCGTCCTGGACTGATGCCAGATCCTGGTCTAATGAACGGCCCGAGGCCGGGAACGTTGTTGATTGCTGATCACTGCCATGCAGCCACTTTGAGGTCTGAACTGGCCCCAACATTCACGAGATTAAACTTTGTTTGTCTTTGATGTCATTTCAGCGCTATGAGAGAAAATCTAATCAGATCTAGGAGAAATTGGGGATATGATAAATCAGCCCTCTTTATTTCATTACGTCATTACTCAGTCTGATTTCGTGCTGCCCATCACTAATTGTCATCTTAATTGGGAATGTGAGGCTGTCAGTAAATATTGGAGCCACTGTTGTTCGGCCTGACTAAGCTTTCCGAGCGTCCCTGAGGACGGCGAGCGGCTCTGACTGCGGACTGACTGGTGTTTGCTGCTAATTCAACTGACTGCTGGTCCTTGCAGTGGACGTGGTGGGACACTCGGTGGCCGTCCCTAATTAGACGTCCCTTGTAGCTGACTGGGATGGAATATGACAGCGGTTCATTAAAGCATTGTCCCGGTGATGCCTGCTCATAAATGCGAGCCTGACTGGGGGCAAACTCATTAAATAGCAAAGTTGCTTTTCATCAATGGGCTGCTGGTTCAATATGACAGCGTTAACTGAACCAAAGCTTCGCTCTGTGCACTCGGGCCCCGAGTGAGATGAGGAAAACTGCAGTCAATAGCTGCACTCTCACATTTATCAGACTGATGAAAACATTTCATCATCATGAATTTATGAAAAAGGTCGCTGCAACCAACATGACTTCATTCTGTGTTTTCATTAAATTGCAGTATTTTACAATAAAGCTGACAGCAGTTGTCGTGTTGTTCTGTAAGTGAAATTCAGAGCAAATGAGCCGCCTGCACAAAGGAGGTAGTTGAGCTAGCTAACTCCATACACAGTGTTTAACAACGGCAACAGCGCTCGCAGAGTTAATATTGTTAACCGGAGGAGGAACTGGAGGGTGAGCGCTATGCTTCCGCAACGATGACTTCCAAAGATCACCGGTAATCACTGTTTGAGAAGAGAGCAAAGCAGCTATGAAGGCAGCCCTGCCCATTCTCATTCCAAAATACTGCAGTTTTTTGCAGTGCTTTTGGCGTAAGATATTGACGCCAAAGGTGGCCTTTGATGTGCTGCTGGACGGCATCAGTTTGTGTTATGATACACAGCCGGACAGCCAGATGGCACCTGCCACAGCAGCGTGATATGCAGATGGGCAGAGCCGGTTAAAAACACAGCTGGTGCTTCAACAGCGGTGAACAGATCCAACAAACAGTGGACTTTGATGCAGCAGTCTGGTGTTCACTTCCCACCTGAATTTTTTTTTTTAAACACCTCGCAATATGCCTCCTTCCCCAAACTATCTGTGCCAGTATGTGCGTTTGTTGACATCAAAGTGTTGGCTTCCATGTGCTTCACAGTAGCAGCACACCCGGAAATAAAGAGCATAAAATCGAAAGAAACCTACAGCGTGATGTGCAGACGTTCACTGCAAAACTGCAATGTGTGACGATTTGGGATGAGAACGTGTTCGTCAATGTTCTGACAAACAACCGATTTGAATATTTAGGCATGAGGACTTGTTGACAGTATTTGTTAGTATGAGACAAATTCCTTGTTGGTTTTGCTTCTTCAGGATTGTTGCTGAAAATCAGAATAAAACAGCACCGGCTTCATTAACCCTTTGAAACCTGGCGAGACATCACTTTTCCTGTGCTGCGTTCAAATGCCTTTCACGAGTATTTAAACCTTTGAACATATTGAGCACATTGGTTTGATTTCTTTCAGAAAACGTGGAAAAAAGGCAATTAATTACTTGGCAAGAAATGTCATGCAATTAGCAAGAAATTAGATATATAAAAAATAAAAATAAAAACTCTATGCCTAATTATATCATAATTATATATGTTAAATTTTTAACAGAACAGAATTATTATAATTTTCAAACAATTTTCACGTCTTTCTATTTATGTTCCCTTTTTTTGTGCTAATTTTCAAGTAATTTCTGTACTAATTTCTTGCTAATTTTCGGGTCATTTCTTCATAAGTTGCTCACTGACTTCCTCCAATGTTTTTTGAAAGAAATGATAAACCTGTTGGGTTTCAAAGGGTTAATATCTGCAGTGTCACAAGCCTGTGGTAGACACACTGTTATATCAGATGCATTTGAAATACAATGTTTCTCTGCAGCAGGTTGGATCCAAACACACACACACACACAGTCTGTGACTCGTACAACGTTCATTGAGTCCGCTTACAACTGAACTGAACGTTTACACCAGAGGAAGAGAGAGAGAGAGGAGCAGACTACTAAACATGTCTGATTCAGAGCAGATGTCAAGAGGGCCGGACTCGTGATTTTCAGCTGTTCAGCGCTGAGTGCTTGTTTGTTTGGATAATGGCCTTCTATTCACCTTTAAGGAGTTTGAAGCGAGTGCTTAACCTCTGTCCCCGGTTCTTTCGGCTCTCTGTAAGTGGTTTGTGTCACGGCTGCTGCTCTCCAAAGCAGACGAGCCGTCAGTTACTGCCACATGGATGGAATAAATCCAGCCTGACGTGCTCTCCGGCGGCAGAGGAATATTGCTTTACAGAGGCAAACCATATATACGGTGATTACGGCACTTAAAGGAGGGAAGCTCACAGAGGTGTGACTCTGCGAGGACTTAAGGTTAGTAGGCTGATCCCGCACCTCCTCCGAAATCCAGAAAGTCTTTCAACAGACGCTCGCTGCAGTTTTTTTTAGTAGTTCCACCTCTCCTCGTTCGTTTACACGCAGGTCTTGGTATTATGTAACAGCGAATGTCTCACAAAGGCCGCTTGGAGAGCAGAGGGGAAAAGGGCAGGGGATTAAAATGAAACACATCTGCACCTTTCAACCTTAACTATCAAGGATCGACCACCAGCTGTACGCTAAGCACCAAACTGCTTTTTATGTGAATCATCACAAACACCTGCAGACTCAACTCAATAAGGCGAAGGAGTTTTCTGCAAATAATTGCAATAAATCAGCAGCTGGTTAAAAGCCGCATTTACACTGGCTTTTCAAGGCGGCAATATTAAACCATTATACCGCCTCGCCGTTTTGCTGGAAACGGAGGTGGTAACAGCCCCATGGGCCGACCATGACAATGTTTTGACAACATCTTTACACGTGCAACACCTCGCAGGAGATTTAAAAAGCAGCTGTTAGCATAGCGGCTAATTCAAAGCAAAAGATCGGCAGCTGTAAATGTACACAAACTGTGAAAACTGAGGTTCAGGCGCTCCTTCCCCTCTGAACGAGATCAGCCGTCATATAACAGAGATGGTGTTATTCCTTTGTTATTGTTTATATTTACTCCCCCACTTACTACGAAGAATAAAGAAACAAGCAGAGGAAAAGAGGCCGAGGGCTCTATGGATGTTTTATGGGCTGTTTTAGACAAATAAGCATCCAGGGAGAAAGACATTTTTATTGTTAATTTCTGCTGTTATGTGGTTTAATTTTTTTTGTGTCTACATATTTTTGGCCTATGATTACTGGAAGCTCCACCAGCAGACGGGCATTTTTGCCGTTAGATGGTGAAATGATTTCGCACAGCTGTGGCTGAATCACAGATGAGTGTTGGTGCGGCGCTGTCCGTGGTGCTGAAACAGGACGGAGGTACAGATAGACGGACGTCATTTAGCCTGCTTCTTTTTTGTGGTTCTAAACGGAAAATTTGTCCCTAATTCCTAATTTTCCGTCATTGTGGAAACCTGGCTGAAGGGACAAGACAAAGAAGTTACGAGAGACAGCGAGCATTAAAAATTGTCAACAGCTAACATCTAAACAACTCTGTATAAATATCACTCTGTTTGTGAATACAGCGCTGTTTTGGATTGTTTCATTAATTGTAACAGCTAGCAGCCATGCAGACCAATATGTTGCATACACTGTCTATTTCAATCAAAATGTAACATCCCCTTTTTAAATTGTTTTCGGGAGGACTGCAGAGTCGAGTCGTCATTACTTCAGACTGAAAAAGCAGAGACTAGAGAACAGGCAGGAAATATGAGTAGAAAATGTATTGTTTTTGCTTTTTTTAAAATTTGACAACTAAAACCACATCAGTTCTTAAAATGACAAGTCAAAAGAGTAGGTCTCTAAATATGGGAAACAGCTTATTTATTTAACTTTTTGGAATTTTTTGTTGCATTTATGCACTTTGTAATCTACATTAAAGTCTACATTGACCCTCCTGGACAACGCTGGCTCCTCAATTTCTCTCTCTGATCTTTGATAACTTTTCACCGTCTCTTCACATCAAAAGAAATCCACAGGTGGTGCAGATTTCTCAAACTTCTACTGTAAATCTGCCAGAATCCAGCGAGGACAGTGCTGCATCTCACAGACTCTGCATGCAGTTTCACGTCATGGAGATAAAGCTTTTTTTATCAGCTCCTTCCTTCCAATGACAATCAAGGCTAATATTGACCTCCACCGCAGTCAGCCCGAGGAAACAGACGGCTTTTAAATCTGGAATTTATACACACTATCTCCCTGCGTGCATTCATGTGTGTGTGCGCGTCTGAGTGTGCCTGCTCTTGTTCAAACAAAGCTAACTGGTTTCGTCGACAACAGAAGAGATAATGTCGCAATAATGACAGAACATGATGTTATCAAAAACATGTGAAACACACACAGCATTTCAGCTGCAGCCGTGGAGATGTCGAGGAGCCGAGCGCCGACAGCCAATCGGAGCCGCTCAGATCTGTGCTCGTGTGTCAGACTGCATGTATTTACATTATTGAAAGCCCTTCACAGCGCTGGGCAAGGGCACTGCATTAGTGCCATCTAGTGCCGCCAAACCTCAGTCCTGAATCCAGCAGACACAACAAACCCACACCATCAATGAACTGTGAAATAAACACACTTTAGGTGATCGTACAGGTTCACACTTATATTTCTGTCCTTTAAAATAAGCTGTTTATGTTCCCCTATGTTTGCTGGATTATTACAGATTACAGAAAATCAGACATGACGTTTTTAACTGACCACTGAACCAGCAAAACGGGGGAAATTTCCCCTCAGCAAAAGTCTGCTTGTGTGTTTCTTTCAAAGTCATGGAAAAAAGCTTGAGCAACAAAAGAAGATATTATCCAAAAATTTGCAAAAAATAAAATTAAAAAACCCTGAAATAAGTTAAAACATGAATAAATAAATAAATAAATAAATGGGAATAAGAACATAAAAAAGTGCTTAAAAACATATTTACAAACATACAAAAAAAAGTACTTACCTGAAAATAAGTAAATTAATAAATACACTAAAAAATGAAAAAAGGGGAAAATGGAGAAAAAAATAAAAAGAGCTTTAAAATCTTATAGTAATTCTGTAATATAACGTTATGTTAATATGATAATTATAAATGTTTTTTCCCCTATTCTTTTTTTACCCTAAATTAAAAATAAATTTCCATTAATTTCTTGCAGTTTGTGGAACATTTCTTATGAAATCTGTCATCAAAGGTTTGAATACCCACGCTCCAAGTTTCAAAGCGTAAAAATAAAAATAAAATGCATTTTAAGACAAAGCTTTGCAGCAGTAAAGGTGAACCCATGTGCCCGTCTTCAGTTGCACTCTTGAAGAAAAGTTGTTCTTGTGATCAAAGACATATTTGAGGTGACCGGTGCAATCAGTGGCCTGACTCCTCTGATTGCTGTATCCTCTGGAGCCTCCCTCACCGAAACAATGATAGCTCCACTCGGGCTGGAGGGCTATTGACATTGACAGGACTCGAACTGTACTCTGCTGCGTTATAATATTAAAACTGATGATGGCAATTTGTCGACTGAGTGTGTGTGTGTTTGTGTGTGTGCGTATTTGTGAAAAAGAGAGTGAGAGAGCGTGTGCTTGTGTGCCAAAAACATCTGTTTTGGCCTCTCCTCCTTTGTCTGCCCTTTAAGAGGAAAACCAGCAATTTGTTGCAAATGAGCTAAGTCAATGTGATCCCTGCTAACATCTGGAAACAGGAAAACAACTCCTGAACACACACACGCTTTCTCTCTTAGTCTCCCCTCTCATGCTCGACCCCAATAAGTGAGAGCAACGATAACCCTGTCCTCATCCTCTGTAGGCGTAAAACAGAAATGTTTTCCGCACGAGGAGCTTGTCATGGTCACGCAGTTATTTCAAGGTCAAGAATGAACTCTCAACCTCAGAATCCTCTCTGAAAAAACAAGCAGTAAAACCATTATTTGTGCAGCCAGACTTCTCAGAGAGGAGGCTGAGGTGAAAGGTGGGTGCTCAGCACGGAGAGCGTGACTCGAGCACCGGAGAGTAAAGTATGCATGCTATCTCCTCCCAGCAGTCTGTTACTTTTCCCTGACTTTAATAAACAAGTTTAGTTGCTCAAATTCAATCAAAACCTAATTTGAGAGAGAATTTAAGATGAGAAAATGTGCCAAATTAAGTTAAAAAATGTTCTTTTAATCCTTTGAAACTCAAATTGGCTTGAGTGTTTTCAAAAACATGGAAAGAAATAAATAAGGCATTATCCAAAAATAAGCAAAAACTAGGAATAAAAAAGTATAAGAAACTCACATAAAAATAAGTAAATTAATAAATTAATAAAAAAAAAAAAAAAAAAAAAAATTCGACATTCTCCCCAAACTTTTTAAAAATACATTTCTACTAATTTTTGGAAATTTAGCAAGAGTCTGGCAAAAGTAGTATTGAATGACTGCTGTCATGTTTTTGGCTGATGGAGTAAATGTTCTTGCTGTCTTTTATGATTTTAACTCTGTAAAGGATGCTGTGCTGGTGTAAGCCCGCTACAGCTGGCTGCCTTTAGCCACTATTTTCTACCTGCCAGGTTAACCGTTCCCAGAGGTGTGAGGAACGCTGTTAAAAATCTGGGTCATGGCTGATAAAAAACAAAAAACATAGAGAAGTTGAACTCGTTTAAGGTTTGACAGTTTGACTCCGCTCATCCAGACTGTTGATTCATGTTTCTCTGAGATTTCATTTACTATTATTTTCTTATGTTATCAATAGCAAAGGTAAACAGTGCAAGTTACAGGCATTTGTGCTCGTTGGTAGTCTTTGCCTCCAGTTGTCTGCCCTCCATCTGGACAACATGCCGATGTATGACATCATATCATGCAAAGAAGATATTGGAAACTTCTGCAAACCATCCTGCTAGTTTTGCTCCACCTTTAGACGGTAAAATAAGTCAAAATCAGAGGCAACATGAGGCCCGTCTCTGCCTGATCTGAAGCGTCTGAACTGTCCACATGATGGATTTCAGTTCACGTCTGGGTCTCAAAGAAAGCTAAAAATGCTCGATTTACTGAAAGTCGGCATCCCAAAATAGCTGCAATGTACCTTATGTATGAGATCTCTGAGACCTCCTGTAATCGGAAAGCGAATGCAAACATACGTGTGTGTAATGTCTGTTTGTGTGTTTGGACACTCGACCGTGTCCATCTATAACTGAGTAGTTCCCAGTGTGTCACAAACTTTCATGTCTCTGCCAAAAACAGCGCTGCGGTGGTGTCAAACCCTCCTCAAAGCTCCTAAACTGCACACAGATTTTTTTATTTTTCTATCCATTTCCATCTGCTAAGCCGGGGTCAGGTCGAGGGGGCAGCAGGCTGAGCAATGTACTCCAGACGTCCCTCTCCCCCGCAACGCCCTCCGGCTCCTCCTGGGGGAGGCCAGATGAGATATATAATCCCTCCGGCGTGTTCTGGGTCTGCCCCGGGCCAAACTACCAGCTGGAGGTGACCTGAACACCTCTAACGGGGGGCGCTCAGGAGGCATCCGGATCAGATGCCCGAACCACCTCATGTGGCCCTTTTCAAACGCACGGCAGCAGCTCTACTCGGAGCTCCCTCCTGATATCTGAGCTCCTGACCCCATCTCTAAAGCCGAGCCCAGACCCCGCGGAGGAAACTCATCTCGGCCGCTTGTATCCGCGATCTCATTCTTTGGGTCACTCCCCAAAAGCTCGTGTCCGCAGCTGAGGGTTGGCAAACTGCATTTCCATGTCACGTTCCCTTCTACCCTCACTCGTGAACAAGACCCCGAGATACTTGAACTCCTTTGCTTGGGGCAGTAACTCTCTCCCGTCCATATTTTTAAATATATTTTGGCATAAATATGAATGTATGACACTCATGGATCAAGCAGAAAGCTGGGTTATACTGCAGAGGTGAATTAACCCTTTAAAACCCCAACAAATCCCATGATTTTGAAAGAAACCATGAGAAAAGGGTAATATGCAGCTGAAGGAGAAATTTACAAAATTACAATATTTGGGTTTTGTTTGTTAAAAAGGAAAACTTAAAGAAAGTGATATGCAATTAAGAGAATCTTAAACATAATTTACTAGGCATTTTCCTTCTTTTTTATTGATAATATTTAATAATCGATTAATGGTCACCATGACTTTTTTTTGTTTATTTTTTCGAGTTTGTGGTGCATTTTTTATCAAGTTGTTCATTATGTTTTTCCCCGCATTTTTAGAAGAAATCAAACCAGTTTTCTTGGTTTTCAGAAGTTTAAATTCTAATAAAATGTGTCTTAATACATAAAAAAAATAAATAAATAAATTTGCATTCAAATACTTAAAGACAACCAGAAAGTAAACGCTAGAAAAAAACAATAATGTTTTAAGCCCTAATTTAAACGAGTTAACAGTTACAGCAGATCTCAGGTATTTAGGGACCTGAGGGGTCGTTGTCCTTCTGAAGTGGTCGAATATCGCCGCTCGGTCAGTGATGTCATATACGGATCTGGAAAGTTCCTAAAGAAAAAACCGTGGATGGGTTTGAATGTTGAGCTGAACCATATTTGTTTTGTTTTTTTAACCTAACCACGTGCTTTTGTTGCACAAGGAAATAAAAGTAAATAAAAGGTGTTTTAATGACACTAAACATTTATTTTGAAAGAGACTGTTTGCATCTAACTGCACATTTCCCCCTGGAAACGGCGCTGTATTTAGAAATGACTCAATGCATTTAACGGGCGTAAATTGTCACGCTGTCTCAAAACGTCAGAAACAGGAAGTTACCGAGCGCATCACATGTAGACATGAACGCCACTGATCAAGCAGCAATATTTGAGACTTTAGTTGTTTGTGTGTGTGTGTATGTGTGTGTGTGTGTGTGTGACTCAGGTGTGGTAACGAGAAGATACTCACAATAACAGGTTCCTCTGAGAGGGTTGCCAAGGTAACGGTTCTCTGAGTCACATCTGGAACGGCACAGGAAAGGAGCGACAGGCGGAGAGGGGAAGACAAAGCAGAAGAAAAGAGAAGAAGAGAAGAAGAACAAAGGCATTAGCATTCAGCAAGGGTTTAGTTTTTACAAAGACACGTTTTTGTGTTAGTGTGTGTGGTTGTGTGTGTGGTTGTGTGTGTGCCAGGTGGGCACTTGCTGCAGGTATTGTCTTCCCCCAGCTCTTTGCGAGGTGATTTCCCTCGACAGTCCTGTCTAGTCAGAGCTGCTCTCTTTATCCCCAGGGGGCCGACACACACACACACACACACACACACACACACACACACACACAGATCTCAGGCAACCACAGCAGCATCAGAGAGTCGCCTGCTAAAACATGTGGACAGGGTGAAATATGTTGATGAATTTTGGCTGATATCACAAAAAATGATCAACTTTGTTTTCGTCTTCGGTCTGACAGACTGTTGTAACTTCAAAACAACGCCTTGAAAATACCATTGTCAATACCATGGGGAAGAATCGAGATTACGGGCATACAATTATGATTATTTTTAATTAAAAGATAAATATCGCCCGGCAGTAACATGACAAAGGCAACTTTTCTTTTCTTTAATAAGTGAAAACAGCAGAATGTCTTTAATGATATTATTTTGTGGTTTTGTCTTTGTCTGCAGTTTCAGAAGTTTCAGAAGTTTGACACTGCCGCCACTTTTACCGATTTCCATCGGATAAGGTGATCTGCCTAGTCTCCAGAGGCCAACATACAGAATTTTGGAAAAAGTGGAAAATGTTTATTTCCCCGACCACTCTTTCTTTGTTTAGAAAGATCTATTCAACTCTTTAATTTTATCTTTTATTTATCTCAAATGCAAAACACTCCATTGTCTATTCCTTTCTTATTTCTACAAGGTAAAAATAAAAGAAATAAAGAAAAAATGTCAAAAAATGAATAAATAAATATTACATACTGCTCACGCCCAGTAGCTGCAGTAGCAATTCAGATCCAATTTAATTTGTTTTGTATGCATTTCTTTTATTCAGATGTCTTCGGATTGACATAAATCACCGCCGACTGGTGGAAAACAAAGTGGGAAACATACTGGAAATACTTTTGACAACAGAGTGAAACACCATGGCATATTTCAGTTTAAATGCATTAACGGCTGTCATTGTGGACATTTTCCAAAAAAAAAAAAGTCTATCAGGCCCTGACAGTCACTCGTCAAAAACAATCTACTCTCTTTTTTATCTGAATTTCATTCTGACATTTCAGCCATTCTTCAGTCATTCACTGTGACCACGTAAAGGTTGATTATCTTTTAAAAAGACACTCGCGTGTTGATGGACAGTAATTGGCTGTGGCTGAGTGTTGTGACCTTTCAGTTGAGGAAAAGTCTCTAATGACCAGTAAGCTCCGCCGAAACACAATTAGGTAAAGAACAGATTGATTTTTCCAGAAGAAATGTAATGAATTTTTCAAAATACATGATGGGATTTGCATGGGTTTCAAAGGGCCTTGTGATCCGAGAGCATAAAGGCTTTTCAGGATAATGTAAATTCTAACATTCGGCAGAAAGTAATTAAAGAAAAATATCAGGGTTAAAGGTTTTTTTTCCCTGAGTTATCATCATGAAATGATGTACATGCTTTTGAGGCTATTAAGGTGTCAAGACGGATGACGTGTAACTGAAGTGCAGAAATTCTTGCCTGGCAGCAGAGGACAAAAAAGCGAGTTATTAAACTTCCACTGCTAAGAAATGTTAAAAAATGTGGTGAGCGGACTGGATGTAATTGTTATTATAATGTCAAGGCTTTTAATGTGTCTTAAAAGAGCCGTTGCAGCACCGTGACGGAGCGGTTTACGTCTTTTTTCCTCTGTACGTGCGTGGTGACAGTGACTCTGTGAGACGGACACTTAACCTGCTCTGCTTAGGGGCCACGTTGAAAAATGCCAGGAGGCCAGGGGCCAGTCGCAGCAGTACATACTCGTTTGTAGAATTTTAGGACATTTCTGGGATGTTAAGGCATTACTGAGAAGTCAGTACATTTTCCAGATTTGAGGACTTTTCTAGGATTTTAGGACACTTTAAAGAATTTTAGGACATTTCTATGATTTTAAGACATTTAAAGATATTTTTCAAATTTTAGGATAATTTTATGAATATTGGACTTTTTGGTATTTTAGGACATTTGTAGGAATTAAGACATTTACAGTTTTTTTTAACTTTTCTAGAATTTTAGGACATCCCTTGGACATTTCTAGGATTTTAGGATATTTCTCTTTTTCAATGACATTTGAGGATTTTAAGACATTTCTTGGATTTTATGACGTCTATGATTTCACGACATTTCCTCTGATTTTAGGACATTTCTCTTATTTTAGGTTGTTTCTAGGATTTAACGATATATGGGGCTTAGCTAGGACCTCTGTCGCGGTGTGTGGGGGATCCTCCACTGACACTTTTTTTGATAAACGAGCTCTATTCCGATGCTGTTTTATGCACTCTGGCACTTCATGTACACTAAAAGTAATAAACCACTCCCAGTGTGAATCACTCTGTGTTTATTGTGAATCAGACAATGGTTGGGGGGCCAGATTTGGCCCCTGAGCTGTAAGTTGAGTATCACTGCTCTATGACATTTATCTGGAAAACCTTTAGGAGAAACACAAAAGTGTTGTTTATGGGCAGTGCAAAAGCTGATCTGAAGTTCTGTATCATGGCCATTAAAAAAAAAAAAAGAAAAAAAGAAAAATGCTGGTTATCAAAACCATTTGCAGATATTTGACGAGCTTTACTAAATATGGACAGTAAACACAGCTTTACTGGTTCAAAAAGAAAGAGCGAAAGGATGATGAACCAGTGAACAAGAGGGCAGTTGAGGTTTACAGCCGCAGTGTTTGTGAATTCGCTCGTAGTGCTGCAGCAGGTCACAGAGCAGCGCCGGATACTGAATATTTCATTCCTCTGTAAACCACCAGCCAAGGACGAGGCCTTAAACCACGACCGCCTCACTGAGCCTGAATCCTGAATCAGGAGTTTAGAACAATAAAACAAATAAAAAAGCAGGATGATACTTTTAGGGCTAATAGTAGCGTGTGAATCAGCTTAAGAGACCACTTGACATTTAGACCAATGTGCTCCAAATAACTGAGATTTTTGCTGAACTGAGGGATGGTCCTTTACAAGAAGCTGAATGTGCGGATATTTTATTTCATTTTGGCAGCGCTCAGAGATTCACGGGTGTCTTACTGGGTGTCATCTGCAGGAAAGAGAGGAGAAGAGAAAGGAAGAAAGAAAGAAGGAGCTAAGTCAAAAAGTAAAATTTGAAGAAAGAGGCTTTTGCCACCAAATGTAGCTTTTATATGCAGGTTTTTAAAACACCGGAAAACCTGCTTAAATAAGATATAGACATCTTTTCAATTGCCAGTACACCAGAGCTGTGTACAGAGCCCTGCAGCAGACGAGTTTTTTGTCCTGGTGTGTCACATCTGACATCACACCCAGTCATTAGTATAAAGGAGAAAACAGCATGGAGGCCAGTGAAAATGTTAAAGCGGTTGCTTCTTTGTTTGTCTTTCTGACTGACTTTGATCAATGTTAGGAGCGCTCTTTGGCAGACACAGTATTTTGTGAAGGCACATCCAATTCATTTAACCCTTTGAAATTGGATGGATTTCTTTCCAAAAACATTGTAAGAAGGCAGTGAGCAACGAAACCAAAAATTAGCAAACATTTGTAAAAAAGTACAAGAAATTATGTGAAAATTAGTGAAAAAAAAAATTGTTAAAAAACAACATAGTTTTTTATACTTTTTTCACCTTGCTTTTAAAAAATCTAATAATTTATCTAACTAATAATAATATATATCACACAAATTTGTTCAGGATTCAGAGATTAAATACTTGCAGCACAAGAAAAGTGACTTGACATCAGGTTTTGAAGGGGTTAATTAAATAAAATTACAGGTTCACCCTGGCGTTGTATCATTGAGTCATTTTAACACAAGTGTTAATGCTCATTGTTATTTTCACCATTACATACAAAAGCCAGATATTAGCACATTAGGACTTTTTGGAAAGACTTTTCCATTTTTAGTGAGGTCTAAGATGACAAAAAACAAAAACAAAGCTAGTCATGCAGCTCACAAGCTAACTATCTCCTGATATACCCCTGACCGTGTCCTGATGCTGGCCAAATAAAAGTTTATACATTTATGTATATGCAGAGGATAAGCTGACTTGCAGGCTATGTAGGAGACGAGGACAAGCTATTTTCTCTCTCGGGGGACACTAAAGTCCTGGACGCAGAGCTCCAACAAAAAGGGGACGGACACTTAAGCTGCTTACAACGGCCTAATGGGGACGAGATAAGGGCCACACAGGACTGGACTGCCTCATCACTTAAAACACAATCTGACTCAGCTGCACGCACACACACACACACACACACACACACACACACACACACACACACACACACACACACACACGAGTGACAAGTATTTTTGCTCGGCTTGCTGTTCCTGGAAACCCTTGCAAAGATGAACAAATTGGAGATTAAAGGTCACGATGATATTGGTCCTGCTTGTGTGTGTGTGTGTGTGCGTGTGTGTGCGCGTGTGTCATTTATTCCAGCGGTATGAAGGTGTTTCAACCGCCGAGACGTTTATATGAAAACGAATCAGTGTGCAGTTAGTATAACA
This sequence comes from Plectropomus leopardus, assembly GCF_008729295.1. Taxonomy (NCBI): domain Eukaryota; kingdom Metazoa; phylum Chordata; class Actinopteri; order Perciformes; family Serranidae; genus Plectropomus; species Plectropomus leopardus. The sequence continues at coordinate 1,576,164 of NC_056477.1, read as the reverse complement.
GAAAACTCTACCTTGTTAAGCAACATTAAAAATGACAAACATTCACACACAAACACTCTCCAGTCAAGTACAGTAAAAGATGCAAATTAACAGTCAATTAGTGGAGCTCGCTACATTCGGAGAGGAGGCCAATTAAAGCTAAATTAACACAATCAAACCGTCAGTCAGACGATGCAACCAGACAGAAAACAGGCAGAAATAAAGCAGAGACCTGTTAATGTTAAAGTAACCCACAGTAAAAATAACATAAAGTCCACGCAGGTTAAACTTTTAATAGATTATTAATGAATGTTGTAAAATCCAAACTGTAAACACACTCAAATAGCAGGAGAACAGCTGGCGAACCTTTTCCACAGAGTATCTGTAGCTCAGCTACAGAACGTGTTTCAGCAGTCTAAACCTGCAACGTTCACACTCTGGACTACACGCAACAGCTGTTACTATTCACACATTCTCACCGGCTTTAGATGTGATGTGCTGTAAGAGTCATTTCCGCTCTGCTGGCGGCAGAGCTGCAGGACGCTGACGGGACGTCCGACACTGTGGTCCGGTGAGATTTATCTCAACATCGACAGATATTGATGAGAAATGTCCCATCTTTACTGACTCGGGTGTTAATGTCAGAACCCATCGGCTACCAGCAGGACTTTCTAGGATTTAACTCTTAAAACCTGAATCAAAATCAGTGTCTGTTTAGTAAGATTTTTTTGTTTGTTTGTCTCCTGGCTTGGGGATGGGCAACTTTAAATCAATTTGTTATTGTTTTTACTATTTTTTATTATTCATTATTTTTACAGATTTCTAATGATTTTTTTTCTTTTTAGAATTGTTGCTGATTTTTACTTTTTTCTCAATTTTTTGGATTTTTTTTTCTTTTAAAATTTGTGGTGATTTTAACAAAGTTTTGATGATTTATTTTTCTTTAATTTTTTTGGGGGGGGGGGGGTTATATCGCTTTTAATGGACAGGACAGTTTATAAGTGAAAAGAGGAGAGAGAGAGGGGGCGACATGTAGCAGAAGGTCAAGGCTGGAATCGAACCCGCGCCCGCTGCAGCAACCTCTATATATGTGGCGCCACTCTATCCACTGAGCCACCAGGTGCCCCATTCTTTGGGGATTTTTGTTGTGACTTTAACCATTATTGTTTTTTTCTTTTAAAATTTTTGGTGATTTAAAAAAAATATAATGACAATTTCGGGTGATTTTCTCATCAGTAAGTCTGATTCTGGGCTGATTCTAGCGTAGCCAGCAGATATCAGCAGACCTGTCGCCAGAAGAAAATGTTGGTATTGTATATTTCTGCAAACCATGAATATGTTATATTTGCACGTTTCATATGTATCATATCGAGCGATGCAGTCGAGCAGAGAACAAAACCATATCTTCACAATCATAGCCACGTAACGACACACACAAAAGAAGCAAGAAAGGGGAAAAAAATGCTTTACCTCCTGGCCTCATTAACTCTGACTCTCAGCGTTTGTGATTTTTCACAGAACACACACACTCAAAGAAGCAGCCACACACCTGACGTAACCCGGGGGACGCTTACCGTCCGCTCCTGGGGGGGAAATTGCTCGTTCATAATCAAAACGACAAACAAATGGCCCTCTACTTGGCATGCCATTTTGGAGTGACTCAAGCAAAACAAACAGCGGTGTGACAGAGAGACATTTAGAGAGAGACGGAGAGGGTGTCAGAGCAAATCAAAGGTGAAAGCGACTGCAGCACAGTGGCTTAGAGACGCACAAGTGAACACACACAAACACTCGGCCTCTGAGGAGGCTCCTCCAGAATAATGAAATATTGGTGTGCGATGAAAAGAACGTTACGCTCAAAAAAAGTGACAGAAATGCCAAATGAACGGCCAATTCAGCATGAACTCGGACTCGACCGCAGCTGGGTTTTGTTCCAGATTTGCCAGTATGTAACCAGTGTGACAATCAGACTGAATGGCCATCGCATTTTAATCCCTTGCTCAGTCTGACAAACGTTATTGCAGCCTAATCGCCGGAAAAACGTTGGCACCGCACGTTTCTGCAAACCACAGATAAGTTACGTTTGTATCTTAAGTTATTACATGTAACTGATATGTTGAAACTTGTGCATTTCAGTTATATTGGAGTTAAAGTGTGGCACAAAAAACACTTGTTACTGTTAGGAAAATAACATTTGCTCGATTTCTGCACACAATATGTATATTGTAATATGGAAATATGTAAATTATGTGTTTTATGTCCGTTGCACTTTTATCTTAGCTCATAACATTGTTTTATTTATTGTATTTGTATTTTTCTTTGTATATTCTTTTGCACTGTGTGAAGCACTTAGTAACCTTGTTTAGATAAGTGCTATACAAATAAAGCTTATTATTATCATTACTATCCTTATCATTATTATTGTTATTATTATTGTTTTTATTATTATTATTATGGATTATTATTATTATTATAAGGAAAATTCATGAACTTTCAAGGACTTTTTCAAGCACTCACTTTAATTTTAAAGGATGGCGTTTTTTCTCCAGACCCACCTGTTGCTAGAAAATTGTGTAAAGTCATAAATGGAACATGCTGCAAGCGCCTAAAATCAACTTATTATTGATTAAGTGCTGCTTATTTACTGCTGAATTACAGCTCAAAACCTGTGCTAACAGCTTCGTTGTAAGTGCTTTGGAGGCGAGCAAAACATCCCGGTGTCAACTATTTGTCGTGTTTGCCTAATGGAAACACATCAATTTCAGAAAATAGATTTATCCCAAAAAAGTTTTTACTCTCGCATGAGGTGGCATTTCAGGTAATTTGAAAAAGCCATATTTTGCAAAACAGCAATGGAAATATTTGTTTGTCTTTTCTAGGTCACATGATGATATGTCTATGTGCTTGTCAGCAGGAACTGGCTCCCATGATGCAGCAGGAGCTACAAGAGCTGTTATTGCATCACATAACTGAGAAAGTTGAGCGGATTATCCCGAAGTTATAAATCCACAATTCCTCTGTGAAATCGTGGACTATCAGCTCCCAGAAATCCCTCATACATGGCCGCTCCCACATATAACAGGCTCTATTATCACTCACATAACACGCCTACGTGGCCTTGGATTGGAAATATTGACGGCTAGTTCGGTGGCTGCAATAGAAATAAAGCTGCTAATGTTTTGAACATCCATCACCATGGTTACTGGGATGTTATCACCAGAGGAGAAGGCGCAGAACATCACTAAAGGAAACACAGGCATCTCGCAAATGTGTTTCATCATCATGTCAAAAATATCTCTATGTTTTTGTGAAAATGTGAAACGAAAACCAATAGTGTCTCAAAGGAATACTCTCAAGAAAAATACTGTGACACAAACTGTGATCAAAGCTGACAGTAAACATGTGGAGAGTCTTTTAGTGTGAGCTCATTTTGACGTCAGGAGCTGAGCCGAACTTTAGGGTCATTTCGGGGTTATGTGGAGGTTAGTGGTGAAAGTTTACGTTAAGGGTCCAAACATTTACATAATTGGTAGCAGATATAACTGTGTGTCTCTGTGTGTTAGTAAGGGGCACATGTGAAGGGGGCATAGCTCTAAAATCTGACTTGTAACTCTAGACAAATGAGTTTCATGGTTTGAAGGAACGTGACGCTCTCTATCAGTTTCAACACGCCTCAAAGTGAAGACGACAGATATCGTTATCAGTGAATATGACTAACAGATTAAACAGGTGGCTTAACATTCAACTGCTTTTAGCATTAATAATAACAATATTTGTGCAGCTTTTTCTCCCAGTTGGTTGAATTTTCTGTAAATAAAAGAAACTAATCAAACACAGAAACAAAATAATCAGCTGTGATGAAGCAAAATGACAGTAAAAAAACATGCCTGAGTCTAAATAAACACATTACCAATTGTACCAGCGCATAACAGCTGCAATTACAAGCACAAAGCGAGTTTATGAAACATCAAACGCACACGCACACGCACACATATGCACACGCACACACTGTGGTATTTATTACAATAACACATGAAACATGCTTCAGTATCACAGTTGACAGACATGAAATGTGTCTCACTGCTTCAGTTCTCTTGTCTTGTCATACTGTATGTTCCTTTTTCTCACACACACACACACACACACACACACACACACACACACACACACACACACACACACACACAGTGTACTCTGTTTCTGCTCTCTAGCCTCGCCTGTTAGATTTATCGATGCAGCACTTTTCAGTCTGTCTCTGTGGTGTGTTGGTTCGCCAAGCCATTTAAGATATTGTAGTTCTGCAGCGGCTGAGTCTGGCACAGTCAGGGGAAAACACACACACACACACACACACGCACACACACACACACGCACGCACACACACACGCACGCACGCGCACGCGCACGCACACACACACACAGGGACACACACACACTTTGTTCTTCATTGTTCTTTCTATCATTGTGAAAACAAAAGAAAATATCACACTTCTCTAAACCCTAAACCCCCAAAAATTCAAATTAACCAAAAACTTGTTTTAAAAAACCCAACAATGACCTCTGAGCCTGCTAATAACGCAGTTTTTTTGAAACAGTTACAAACATAATCCAAAGAGTGACATCAAGGGTTCCCACACATCTTCAATAACGTCCAAAAACTAAATAAATTTCAAAACTTTTCTTTGAGTTTTGCCGTGATCATCCGGCACCACTAGTCCAGCGGTTTTCAAACATGTAACATGACACATGTGCCTCTTCTGCCTAAACATAACCATCTGTGACTTTGGTGCCTGATCCTAACCACCATGACTGTCCGCACTGTTGTGTAAACAAAGACCGTTCTGCTTCATCCCACCACATGTGAACCTGACATCACGGTAACGGCATTTCGGTGCATCGGCAGCTGAAGGATACCTGAAGCGTTACAGGTCGATGCAGACAGACAGAGCGGCACCATGTGACGAGCTATGAACGAGAACGAGCTGAACGGTCACATGATCGTGTACTCACAGCTGACACTGGTCTCCCTTGATGCCCTTGGTGGTACAGAAGCACTTCCCCGTGTTGACGTGGCACACGTTGGCGTGGCTGTTACACTTGCATGCTGCAGAGAAAAGACAATGGAAGGAGACAAAGATGTGTCAAGTTTTTATTTTTGAAATCTCAAAGTAAAATCTGTGATGATTTTCTGAACATTTTCTCAAAGACAACTTGTGCAACAACTGCTTCGATTCCTTTGAGCGAGAAAGTACTGCAGTGGCACCGCTCGGCATCCAAAACCCGCATACCATCCATAAACACAATAATTCTTTGTATGCAGACAAAGTCAGTGCGAGGAGGGGAAGCGAGATAGAGGAGAGTGAGTGGGGGAGAGAAGGACGGTGCTGAAAAGGTGGAGACAGAAGCAGAGATGTAGACAGAGCGGAGGACCGTGAGAATGGGAGTAAGAGATGTAGAAAAGGATAAATCAGTCATTTTCCGAGAAACACCGCAGCACGTTGTGGCTCTGAGTCATCCCACTCCGCACTAATGGGTGTTAAGTTCCTGATTGAAATGTTTTCTCTTGTTTCTCTGCTCTGAGGAGAGACTGAACTCTATGCACTTTTACCTAATACAACATTAAAAAGTAGCATTACTTAAACAACAATGCATTTCCTTTAAAAACTGTTTGAATGCAAAGTTGTTTCTGGGCAACAAAAGTCACCAGTGAACTATTTTACAGCATTTTTTAGTGAATCTAAGTGCCTATTAAATGGAATATTTAAGGGATGATTTCAGTCACAGCAATTGTTCCTACCGTTCATACCGGACATCAGACAACACTTCAGAAACGTATGATGTAATACAAAATCAACAGTTGTCTTTTCAACACAATGGCTAGAAAAAAAATGTTGGCTTTAGCCCGTTTCACATGGGACAGTATAATGAGAGGACCTCAGGTAATTTATAATCACAGTGGGGAAAGTCTGTGGTTTTAATCCTGTGCAAATCAGCCATGTCTGAAATTTGTGCAGTAAAGATTTCAGGGCAAATTACCTGAGATATTTCGGCAAACAAAGAGGTGGTAAAATATTAGCTCCATGCAAATCTGCATTTCTGAGATTTTCTGGTGTTTTGGGGTTGTTTTATGTTTTTTCTCCTCTGTCATGTGCAAACCTTACTCTGGTGCAGACACTCTGCACATGCCTTTAGTCACTGTGCTGCCCTCCCTCTGTTTATAGATAGGGACTATTCGCTATTTATAAGGGGGGGAGGGGTGCTGCAAAATGGTTCAGGCATTTTTTTTTAAACGTAAGCACTGAGGAGGGACTTGTGTTTTTAATTTTGGCTTAGATGAGGGACATGCGACTTAAAAAATTTTATTTATTTTGAATAGAAAAAATCACACCCCAGCCACCCCCTCCTCTGATAAACAAAGAGCAGTCCCACAACACTGGCACAGAAGCTAAGTGATGTCTCCCCCAGTGCTTGTATACTGGGACAAGGACAGTGGTCCACTTAAATGGTGTATTTGAGCTGTAACAGTAACTAAACTGTGCATGTACACTTACACTGTGAACACACAAGAAACACTTTCACAGTCTCACATTGTGACGTAGCTCATTTAATTTCTACTAGATGGCCACACCTTGTGACAACCAATCACATCTGTAAAAAGACTGCATCATACCTAGCAACAGGGTCAACCACACCTCCTCACTGAGTTTAAAGTTTCTTTCCCTTCTTTGCTCAGAGTTGCATTGAGAACTTTCCTAAACTACTCATAAGTTAGGACTTCTCACAAGTTTTTAGGGCAAAATTTGGAGCTCTCTTAGAGTTTTCTCAGTGTTTGTGAATACGGCCTCTGGTCCTGTTCTTTATAAAGATAACTGCCGAGTCAAAGCCACAGAAAATACACAGCAGTCATGTCAAGACAAGAAAACTAAAATATCTCAGTACTGAATGCCAGATGTCAAAAAATGATTTTGTAATTGCACCAGAGAAAGGAAAATAAACTAATATGGTAATAAGCTGTTTATCAACATCAGATTTAGGGTGTAATCACGCAGGATGTTATTCAAAGTAGATAAAACCCCTCTGGAAAACATCCGGAGCATTCAACTGCATATGGTAACATCCCAGATGGTGAAATTTGGCTTTTGGAAGCTCTTTATTGTAGGTAGTGCGCTTTTGATTAGAGCCACAGAGATGGGCGCCTTTTTTGGTGAGTCTAATCTTTTTAATCGTTTTGTTATGCAAAAGCAGAGCATGATGTAGCCGCATGATTCACATGGAGCCGAGCCCGTAATTTAGACACTAAATCACTTCTGCATGGAGTGACTAATGGTAGAGACAAACAGGAACGTTCTCTCTACCCTTGTGTTACGACGTGTGTGTGTGTGTGTGTGTGTGTGTGTGTGTGTTCACATCCGCACAAGGCCGCTCTTTCCCGTGTCCCTCTCCAGCTGAATTGACTTTGTGCTTTGTTCTTATTCTCTCCAATTGGCACCGAGACAGGCCCTGTAATAAAACAGTGGTGCGCTCAGGTCAAGGTAAAGCCAAGGCGCCGGCGGATAATGAGAGGAAAACAACCTCTTCTATCCCCTCTCCTCCTCTGCCTGGGAAAAGGGCCTGATCCGATCGCTTACACACAACAAAAACAAGGTAGCAGGCATAAACGCTGCTTTAAATATTTAGATTCTTGAAGGTGCACACACTGAGCGGCAGAGGAGCAAGGTTGCACAGCGGGGCGTTTAAATGTCAAATTCTTCAACTTGAAAAACACAGACAGCAGAGGAGGCAGCAACAACAACAAAATACAATTTCAATCTATTACTTGAAATTACATTGACCCCCGTCACAAAGAAAGAAAACCTTTTCAGGGATGCACAGCGAACTGCAGGCTCCGGGAGATAACACAGCCTTAACAAGAAGTGGCTTTTAGACTGGAGATAATAGACAAATCACAGGTGTGTTAGCGCAGCCTCGGGTCACCCTGCTGTTCATACAATATTGATTTAACAGGCGGTCGACAAAGGCATACAAAGGACACAGCCAGCAGATTTATGAACTCACACAGATTTTGCCAATGAGCACTTCAGAAAAGCCAATACGGACAGAAAATAACAGAATGAGACAGAGATGATGAATTCTGGTTAAAGGCTTAAAAAGCTGCCAAGAACTTGTTTCTGTTTTGGTTTGAGGCTTACAGAGCGCCACAATCATCCGAGAGCTTCACACACAAAACAAAGAAAAACTGCTCCCAGCTTTCGCTATCCAACTGCAATCTCAAAGGCCACATTATAAATTGATCCAAGACACTTGAACAGACAAAGCACAACCTCTGAGGTGGAGTCGCCTGGTGCAGAAAAAAAAAAAGGCAATTAATTTCAGATCTCACAGCAAAAAATAAAAAAAGTCCCTCACAGAGAACTGCATTGACTCTTTGAAACCTGAGAAAATGGCTGGATTTCTTCCAAAAACGTGGGAAGGAGGCAATCAGCAATGACAGAAGAAATGACCCCCAAAAAATAGCGAGAAATTTGTAAAAAGTACACAAAAATTACATAAAAATTAGAAAAAAATACACTAATTAATAATAATAAGAAGAATAATGGATAAATAAATAAGTGAGAAAATAAAGAAAAAGGAAATGGCCCGTGTTAGGCGCTCAACTATTCTAATTATTTGGTGACATCATTTTAAACATATTATTATGATAAATTATAAATGTAGTTTTCCCCTAATGCTTTTAAAATAATTTTCTAAATCAACTAATTTCTTGGAATTTATGGAAAATTTCTCACAAAGTTGCTTAGTGACTTTTTTCCCCATATTTCTGAAAGAAATCGCACAAATTTTCTCAGTGTTCAAGGCTCTAAATACTTGTGAGAGACATCTGAGAGCAGCACAAGACAAGTGATGCCGCTCAACAGGAACAACAGCCAGCTGTGTCCAACGCTGGACCGCTGGAGCTGCCGAAGTACTGCAATCGTTGCTTTTCACAACACATTCTCATCCCAAGTTGTCACATAATGCTGCTTTATAAACAGACTTCCACAACTACAAATCATGCTGGTGACATTTCAGGATCCCACAACCAACACTGGGATATCGACAAAAGCACGTGGCAGCCAACGCTGGGGCGTCAACGTAAGTGTTTGTTTAGAAAAGACATCACGGTTTCTACACTGAAAATGGAAGTAAACAGTCAGAGGTGAGTGGGGCCCATCCACTGCCCCTCCCGCCCACCCGAAAAGGACCTTCGTGCTCTTTATATTCATCCTTACTAGCGGTGTGTCAGCATGACACCATCCTGCTGTTTTTCATGCACACATGACAGGTTGCATCTGGCTGCACTTTCAACTGAAACCATGCAGCGGCGTATCATGCTGCCACGAAACATGACTTTTGGCGTTGTGATTTTGTGCTGAAAGCGCTGCAAAAGCGGCAGTATTTGATGACTTTGGAATGAGAACAGGCTGGTTATTGACACGTTAATTTTCACCATCGGCTACACAATAACGTGCAAATGTAACATTCATAGTTTGTGACGTTTCTTCTGCTGAGTGCAGCTTCCTGCTCTGCACACACTCACGACTGTCGCAAAGTCTAGATATAATCGACTCTATTTAATTTCTAGATTTTGACTAAAACTAAAACTTGAATTGATAAACAGACACTTTTTTGATAATACAGAAAAGTAAAATCTTGGTTTCTAAAACATTGTTGATATTGTAGAAAACTAAACTTAATTTTATTCATTGATGATCTACGAGACGGAAATATTACAAAATGCAAAATTCTGTTTGTCACTGTGTTCTTTTATAACTTATGCAACCTCGCTGTCAACCTCGCTGACAACCTGTTTCACCCTATCTGCAAGATAATTTGCTGCTTTATTTCTGGTGCTGTTTGCTGGTAAAAGCTGTCATCTCACAGGCACACCCCCCGTCTACCTTTCACCTTTTTATATTCTGTGCAAACGCTGCTGATCAAACTGCAAACTAGGCCTGCAGGCTGTTCAGGGTGTTACAGCATGAAGCTCACAGAAAGGAGCCGTCAGAGTGCCGTCATTGTTCCAAGAGTACAACATTCAAAGTGGATCTAGTGAGGCTGCTGGGACATTAATGCATGACAGATACAGGACAGATAACATGGATGGAGGCTTGTATGATGACTCAGACTGCAGTCTGTCTGCAAAATAGATGTACGATACAAAAACCGGTTCATGTGAAGACTAATGAATGCCTGTAAAGTTGAGGTTCTAACTGACTGATAAACCATCTTGTCTTTCAAATACAAAGAGTTTAAACTCGTGACTGGCAGAACAACCCACTCGCCAGAAAATAATGTTGGAATTGTATGTTTCTGTAAATCACAGATGTCATAGAAACGTTTCAGACATAGCGTGCTAATATGTCTAAAGTGACACGGTTTATAAAGTGACTGTGTCATCTTGAGGTGGAGGGGATGCTGGATGGCACGTCACCCCCACAGGATACCTCCCATGCTGCAGATTACTATTTGAGACCAAAAAACAACAAAAACGGATTGTTTATAAAGTCAAGGCTGCTTTTTCTACCAGGATAGGACCAAAAAAGTTGTTGTGTTTTACAGAGATATCGCTGCATATTCACCCGGGATAGTGCCACGAAAGACAGTTTTTTGTTACAGACATTGCCTCATTTTCTGCCAAGATAGTGCCACAAAAATCGTTTTCTACAGAGATGTTGCTGCATTTCTTTCCAGGATATTGCCACAAAAAGAGGTTGTTTTTTACCCGGACATTGCCATATTCCAGCCGGCACAGTGTCACAAAAGGCAGTTATTTTTTAAAAGAGATATTGCTGCGTTTCCTTCCAGGATAGAGCCACAAAAAGCAGTTGTTTTCAACCAAGATACAGCTAAGTTTCATTTGAGAATAGCACTGCAAAAAGAGGTTATTTTTTACCCAGACATCGGCAAGTTTTCTCCAGAGATGATGCCACAAAAACTGGTCGTTTTTTTTCCCAACATTGCTGCATTTCAGCCAGCACTGTTACATTAAAAGTGGTTGTTTTTTATTGAGACGTCACTGTGTTTTCGGCCGGGATAGTTCCATGAAAGGCTTTTATTTTTTTTATTTTTTTACACAGACATCGTCATGTTTCCAGCCAAAATAGTGCCCTGGAAAGCAGCTATTTTTCACAGATACGGCTGCATTTGCAGCTGGGATTGTGCCACTAAAAAGCAGCTGTTCTTTACTGAAACGTCGCATCCAGGATAGTGTCATGAAAGGCTTTCATTTTTTCAAAGACAATGTTGACAAGAAAGACAAGGAAGAACTGGGTCACGATCATCTAAGACCACCAAAGACCATCAAAGACCAGCTGAAACCAGTTAAAACCATCTTTGATGGTTTGACATGCTGGTGTAACCTGCCTATCAAGCTGTGCACATTTATCTTTATGCAGAACGCAAGACAGAGGACTTGACTGATTTATGCCTTTTGCTTTTCATACTTCCGCCTCATCACACTGTTATTTCTTCAGACTCAAGGACGCGGATTTTGTTTCAAGTTTAATGGATAAACCAGCTGGAGTGACCATTACAAGCTGGTATGACCATCAAAAATTATGTGAAATCATACCTTAAGCTGGTCAAAAAACGCTGGTCAACCAGCTTAAGATGTATTTTTCGGTGTTACTGTCTCATCCTTCATCCGGTGAGTCAGGCTCTCTCACTCAACGTGGAGATCCTCATTGTAAAACAGTCGCTTGACTCATGCAAACAGTCTGCACACACAATCATATTCAGCTGCCCAGAGGAAGTGAGCTCAATTCTGTGAGCAAGAGGGAGCGACCGGAGGTGAAGGATGGAGGGAGCAGGGGATTCACAACAGAGAGAGAGAGCGAATGAGTGAATGAAACGGACGGAGGAGGAAGCACATCACGCACCGCACTTGCTGACAACACAGAAATAAGCCGCACTATAAAGAAACCTGATCTCTTAGCAAAAAAGGCTGATTTGATACAGTCCAAATCATATTTCCCATGACTTGTTCAAGCCCCCTGAAGAGAGTACAATTTCTCACCCTGCTGCCGCTGCGTGTACACACACAACACAAAGCACGCCTGTTTTCAGGGTGTGTTTGTGTGTAGCTGAGCCGTCTGTGCATGTGTGTGTGTGTGTGTGTGTGTGTGTGAATGAGTCACACAGAGACAGGTAGAGATGAGGAAGTAAGTCAGTGAGAAAACATTACAGAACGATCCTCGCTCGGCTCTGTCTCATCCCTGAGGGGCGCACAGTTAGAAAACTCAAGATAGCTTAATAAGGAGAAAAAAATTCAAGGGCCTTTGTGGAGCTCTGAAGGTTTTTTTGTGGTTTTTTTTAAGAATCCTCTCTGCCGCTGCTAAATATCACTCAGCCGAGATTTTAACAAATTCTAATTTATGAATTCTCCGCCTCCGCAGCTCTGCGCGCTGACAGAAAGTGATGAGTTTACAACCTGAATAAAATAAATGAATCAGAACCAGCTGTTTATTATGCCCCTTAAACATGTGAATTATGACTAAGAATTCCTTCTTTTTTATAGCGTACTGAATTATTTCTCTTCTGCTTTTCAAGAATCTCTTTATCTGAAATATTGGCCAATGAAAAAAAACAAAAAAGAACTAAAAGTTGAAAAAAGGAGCATTGTTGACCAGAAAAGCTGCATAATTCACATGCATTTTCTGCCTGTTAAAATGGTGAATTATATAATTCACACATGCTGTTTCTGCAGCATGACTAAAACAAAATAACTTCATACAAGTAAAATAAGACAGACAAATGACGATGTAGTAACGTGAAGGTGAAGCAAAAAACTGTATAAACAAATCAGGCTAGTCAAACAAAGCATTCGATATTTTTGGAGCCACGATGATCAAACCAGCTGCTTATCATCTTTTGATCGCAGTGCTGCATCTGTTTTTATTAATGCATGCACGTTTTTTGTTTCTTTTTTGTGTTCTTTAAAATAAACAAAAAAACTACTACAAATCAGCTAAAAAAATTACAAAAATATGTTAAAAAGTACAAACATATTTTCACATTTGCATGTTATTAAGAGCAATTTGTGTCTTAACTTTTCAACAATGCTGTTGTTGACGTGTGGTTAAGGTTAGGCATGAGAACCACCTGATTATGGTTGGGAAAATATCGTATTTTTTAGGCTTAAAATACCCGATTATGGGGGCACAATCCCCAACATCTGAGTAAAAAAAATAACCATTTTCACAACAATATTCTGCTAGAAATGCATACATGAGTTGCATGTTTGACAGAGACGTCACGCCATCCACCATCCCCTCCACTTCCTGTTGATGAAGTCAGCCATAAACTACTTAATTTTAGAAACACTGATATGACACATTTGAATCTGCGCTCTGCACAAAACACTTTTCTTCTGGCCTGATTTCAAACACAAACACCGTTTTTCTTTTTATCTCTAAATTTCTCTAAATAACTAAGATTCCCAAAATTAGCATCTCGTGTGTGTTTTTACTACTCATTTCTCTCTTATTTTTGTTTTATTTGAAGTTTAACCTGAGCCGTGCCAAGAGGACCTCATTTAAAATAAACCGCAGAGATAAGGACATAAAATCCTGGTTGAACTTTGTCTTAACATGCTAACTGAAAATAATAATAATAATAATAATAATAAAGACATTGAAGAGCAAAACAAAAATAACAAATTAAATTATATTATATTAAAAGTGGAACATTTTCTAAACAAAGCAGTTGGACACTGTAAGTTGACATTATTCTGCTTCAGGTTGCAGCATCTGTTGGACTCAGATCACGTCTCCTGATGTCAAAAGCACTTTAACTCCCAATACATTTCCTTGAACTGGCAACGTGCGACTTGTTCACACAGAAAGAAGAAGCGTTGATGAGGTCTATATGTGCGTGCCCATATGTTCGTGATGGTGTCGTGATTGCACATCTGTATGACAGCGACACCTTTAAGTGTCGCTACCTCCTAATATTAGACTCGTGTAACACGGTGGTATGTATAGAGACAAAGACAGAAGTGTGTTGATGTTTGATTATTCTGCAAAACTCTACAGTAGATTATTTTAAATATTATGGACAAAATGTAGAAAATTTGGGTTTCGACACAAATATGAAGTCATGAGTGAATCTCTAAACTGCTGTAAGATGCTATTATTCTGCTTCAGGCTGCAATATTTTCACTCACATTCTTATTAACCCTTTGAAATCTGAGCAGATTGGTTTTCTTTCAAAAACATGTAGAAAAGGCAACAAGCAACTTAATAAGACATGGTCCTAAAGTTACCAAAAAAATCTGTAAAAAAATTACAAGAAAATTTACTGAAAATAAGATAATTATTTTAAATAAGTGCTGAAAATTAAAAACAAAAAAGTAATTATTTTATATATATTTGTTGTCAGTAATTTTTATATATATATAATTATTATGATTATAGAAATAATTTTCTGGAGATTTTTTCTTTTTTTTGCCTTTTTTTAAAGTTAATTTTAAGGTGATTTCTTGTCACCATTTCTCAAGTTCGTCATTGATTTTTTCTCCTCACGTTTTGGTGAGACGTCAGTCCCATTTTCTGAGGTTTAAAAGGGTCAATAAGCTTGTGAAAGGCATCTGAACGTAAAGAAAACTGATGTCAATAAAGATTTTACAGGTTAAAAATGCAATGAAACTTAGTGGAACGACGTGGAGGATTTTAAATCAGTCACGTTGGTCCTAAAAGACAGCTGCCTGTCAGCTATGAATCATAATCACATCGTCAACATTTTTTTAAAATTCCCTTTTCTTCAGCGTGCTACTGAACCCTGCTCTGTCCCCCAGATTATGATCAATCACACGCTCATCTCCATGAACACTTTTTCATCATCTTCATCATCATCAAAGTCACCTTCCGCCTCCTGCTGACTCCTGAATTTCCTTTGTCCGCTTCCACAGACGGGGCAGAGTTTGGCTGGATAACAGCAGACAGGGCTTTATGCTGTGTCTAATGAAGGGACGGTGACGAGGGGTCGAGGGCAGAGAGGGCAAACACGAACACACATATTCTTTATATTCAAAAAGAGAAAAGTGATTTCAGTTTCTTTGTGACATTAAAAAGCTCCTGAATATAGTTTCCTTCCCTAAGCAGAATCTGATATGTGAACCTTCAACCTTTAAATGTCATAACTTTAAGGTTTCAATCATTTTAGTGTCAGTTTCATTTTTTTATCCAATCACAGGAATAACTGGTAACATGTCTGCAAACCACGGACACGTTACATTTGTATATTATAGTGTGGCTGATATGTTTAATTATGTTTCAACAATTCTGTGGTAAACGTGGTTAAATTTAGGCAAAAAAATTGATTATGGTCAGAAAGAAGGTCTTTTTTTGTGTGAAACACCTAGTTTCTTTGTCACAATCCTGGCTTAAAAATGCAGAAACACCTCCTGCTGCTTTCCACCACTAAGAATCAGTGACAGGTCACTAAAAATAAAATGAAAAACACAATTTAAAAAAATCAATCAAAAAACGGTAATTGTTTTTCCTTTAAGTTTTTTGCTGATTTCTCTTTACTTTTTGGGGTGATTTTTAAAGAAAAAAGGGGATTTTTTTTTTCTTTTGCATTTTTTAAGTAAAAAAGCAGATTTTTTTTTAGTTAATTTTTTTTTCTTCATGAAATTTGTTTCCCTGAAAAGAATTTTAAAAATCTGCAAAAATTACACTTTTTATCACAGATATAAAGTATAAAAACAGAAACTATCGTTAAATTTTCAGATTTAGGATGATCTTTTCACACATTATGTATCATTATACAGCTTTGTGAAACATAGTTTCATTACTTTTTCAGAACCTTTCACAATTTTTTTTTAGTTTCCAAAACTTTTCAAGGCCTGAAAATTGCTATTTGCAAATTTCATGACTCTCCCAGGTTTTTATGACTGTACCAACCCTGAGTATTAGTACTTTTACTGCAGTGAAGGATTTGAAAACTTCCTCTGCCACTGATGCAGACGGTGTGATGGATATTTACTGTTGTGTGTCGTAACATCTTGAGTATGTTTTTCTGTAAATGGCTCATGGACTCTGGTTACTGGCTTGAATTCACACCTCTTGTTTCATATTATAAAAATTTTGTATGAAATTTTTAGGACATTTCTTGAACATGAAAAAACAAAAGTTAACCCTGTGTATGGCTCTGAGCATGAGGTTGCAGAATTAAATCTGTGCCAAGTGTGGAGCAAAATGACGCAGGAGACTTAATTGAGAACTACTGCTTGTCCGAAATGATAGCATGGAAGCTCGTTATATTAATTGTCTGCCGTTGAGACGCTAACCATAAATGAAAGCTCACAGTCTGAAAGAAAGCAGCTTATTCTGGACGAGACATGAGTCACAGCTGCAGCTGACTGGAGATCAAAGAGGATCCAGAAGCCGTTTTAAAATCAAATTCACAGAACCATTTGTGTGTGTGTGTGTGTGTGTGTGTGTGTGTGTCTTTTGTTTTTTTCTTTGCGCCCGTATGTTGACCAGTCAGATGCCAGGAATAGAGCTGCCAGAGGGAAGATGACTGGATACCGCAAAGAATGCTGGGTACTTTGCAATTCTGCCACAAGGCTCCACAGGTACACAAACACACAACGCGCACACACACACACACACACACACACACACACACACACACACACACACACACACACACAACGCACACGTACACACAATGCACGCACACACACACGTACAGACAGCAGGTGAGAGTAGATTTGGCAGCGTCTGTGCAGAGAAGACTGAATGGAGCGACTCTGCAGGCTGTATCCCTCATCTGCTACTCTACTGGTGCTAAAGCTCAACAACAGCTGGCTCTGTCTGATTCACACACACACACACACACACACACACACACACACACACACACACACACACACACACACACACACACACACACACACACACACACACACACACACACACACTACCCTGCTGTCCTCGTCTCTGGTTGATGCTGCTGGGTTGCCAGTTTCTTGCAGAGACAGCACTCAACATCTCTATAGCTCCTGCACTGAACACAAATTTACAAAGAGCTCCTGCTGTTGCGTCCTGCTCAGAGACTGTATATCAAATCCCCAAAATTAGGGACAGAAAGAGAGAGAGAGAGAGAGAGAGAGAGAGAGAGAGAGAGAGAGAGAGAGAGAGAGAGAGAGAGAGAGAGAGAGAGGGGCGAAACATTATCAGTTGGGACATAAGAGTTCACCTTCACCAGGAAACAACAGCACTGGTTGTTTGTTCACGTGCTGAAGACAAACAATTTTACAGTTTTCTGACAAGCGACCTCTTGTGATAATAAACTAATTTAATCTGAAAAACATGTTTTAAAGCTGAGCCACAAAACAGGTCATTTGTCCGCCAGTGACAACACAACTAAAATGGAAAATGCATGTCAAGTCCCTGCAGCCTCTTTGTATTACCCTGATCTCTTTTTTGTGCCATATTTGAGTGAAATCCCTCGAGGTGTTCTTGCGATATCGTGTTCGCAATAATAGAATGGACAGACGGACGGACCACCTGAAAACACAACACCTCAGGACACACGTGCTGCCAGCACAGAGGTCTAAAAATGATGAGGATTTAAGTTAAAACTACGTTTGTCAGGGGCCGGTTGCAGCAGACCCATACATGTACTGAGGATTTTAGGAGGTTTCTCAAATTTCAGGGCATTTCTAGGACTATAGGACATTTCTCAGATTTTAGGGTGTTTCAAGGATTTTAGGACATTTTTGGAATCGGGACATTTCTAAAATTTCAGAACATTTCTTGGATTTAAGGACATTTTTTTAATTTTAGGCTGCATCTTGGATTTTAGGCCGTTTTTTAGGACTTTAGAACATTTCTCTGATTTTACAGTGTTTCAAGGATTTTAGGACAGTTTTCAGATTTTAGGGCATTTCAAGGATTTTAGGACATTAGGGTCTTAGCTAGGATCTCTGTCGGAGGGTGTGGGGACTCCCTTTGCCACTTTTTTGATAAAAAGCTCTGTTTTGATGCTGTTTTATGCACTCTAGCACCTTTTGTATACTATACTATACTATATTGTATAAAAACAATTCCCAGTGTGAATGACTTTTTTTTTATTGTCAATTAGATCATGCTTGGGGGCCACACAGCACCCTTTGGGGGGGGCGGATTTGGCCTGCAGGCCTTAAGCTGAGTATCATTGCTCTACGCAGTAACTTGCCTATATCCATCTGTGGGTCGGCTGTTGTTTGTGTGAATGGATGAATGGTTTGCAGCAGTCAAAATATTTGTTAGCCTGCTTTCAAAAGTCGGCTAGTATTCACCTGCATTTACCTTGAAGTGCTTTTGTCTGGTTTTTATTTTACTGGAAGAAAAGAATCGCTGCACTGGAAAGAAAATGCTGAGATAACACTATTTCATAACTTTAACACCAGAGAAACTAATCCTCCAGAATTCATATCAGGCTCTTCTCTCCCTGTTTTAATAAATGTATAGCACATCCAGTGATAACTTATGTATCTGAGACCTTCCTGTTCTTGTAAGACTCTGGAAACCATGACAAGTTATGCGTAACCCAAAAAGAAACAAACACTAGATCGAGCTGAACCTGCGAAAAATGACGAAACCTCACAAAACATCCTCAAGACCCAACAGCAACGTTTGACTTGTGTGGTGTTTCCGTCTCACGACCAGCATGACTGAGAGTCTGCACCGACAGCTGGAGAGAGAGCCAGCGAGCTACTGATGTGAATCATGCTAAATTTATGGAAGCAATAAAACTGTTGGGCGTGAGGTGCCGGTGGCAGAGGAGCATTATACGCTGAAGCACCGGGTAGCGAAAGATAACAAGCACAAGAAGAGAGAATACGAGCCCAAGTCTTTGCCTGCAAGACGATTCAGAGGGCAGCATGGGACCCAAGTGGTCTGCTGGTGGTACCTCACAGAACCTGAGGACTTGCAGAAATAATCATGTTTACGCTTTTTTTTAAGAGTTTGATCATTAGCACACAAAAAATCAGATGACTGAGAGGAGTGGAGTTAAAGGCACGAGATCATGAACGCGTGCAGTATGTACCTTACAGCGCTCCGATTATTCCTAAATCCTTGTTCACATTCAGACCAGAAAGACCAAACAACGTGCAACTTTACAAACTCCACATAAGCCAGAGAAATCTCTTTTTGTGCAGCACACACAACATGTGTTAGCTACTGGCTTTCACCTCATAAAAGGAAATCAGGTTTCCTCTTCACACAATATTTTATAAGTCAAGTCATAATCACATCTCTTAATGATCTAAGTTTTTTTTTAGCTTTGTGTCTTTTTTTTTTATTATTCTAAATCTGTGTCCATGAATTCTGCTAATTCTGACTTTTCAGGTTGCTGACTTCTATAACTTGTCCAGTGACTCAACATCTCATATTTGAGGAGGAAGAGTTTAAATATCCATCTCAACACGGCGAAATGGACAATTTGGTTTGATTTCTTGAAAAACACAGTAAGATTGCAATGAGCAACTTAGCAAGACACGGTCCAAACAAAAGAAAAAGTAACAAAGAAAACAAAAACAAAAAGATGTATACATTTTTCTGTAACATAATTTTACATATGTCATACAAATGTATTCACAAATGTAATTGTACATATGTAATTACAATAATAATGAATAGTTCTAGACAACTTTCTTAGTTTTTTAGTCTTAGTCTTTTTAGAGAACAAATTAGGTCAATTTCTTGAAAATAATGTTTAATTATGTTAAATGTTTAATGTTAATTACAATAACTACAATCAGTGAATAGTTTCTGAGCCATGTCTCTAAAGTTGTTGTTTTTTTCTCCCTTTAAAAGATCAGGTCAATATCTTGTTCCTTTTGCAATATCTTGCAATTAGTAAAAAGTAGAAAGAAAATTACCTAAAAGAAAGTGAAACACAAGTATGGACATTTTTTTCTGTAACACAGTTTTCTGTCATTTTAAATTCCATAAAAAAATTAAATATGTAAGTAAAATAATTATGAATAGTTTTCTGGGCATTTTTCCCCCCTTTTAGAAAAAAAAAACCTAATTTTCAGGTCGATTCATTTTTAATATCTTATTCCTTTGGCTGATTTCTTGGAATATGCGGACACTTCTTGCCAAGTTGCTCACTGCTTTTTCCCAAACCTTTCAAATTCTTATCATTATTATTATTAAATTACCCTTTCAAAAGCAACCAAACCAATTTCTTTAGACCTTTGAGGATGAAACAGCTCGTAAACAAACACAGCACAAGAACACTTATGTCGATCCAGATTTTAAAGGGTTAACTCTCTCGTTATCCTCGACCATGACTGTTTAGGCGCCGCTATCTAAACTACACAACTGTGACAAAACTGTGTGTGCACCTCTTCCAGGTGTTTCTACCTGCCAGCGAGCGCGCTCCAGCACAGCCCTTCAGTGACAAACGGACTAAAAACCGTTTAGAAAACATCAGTCTTTCTCTGCGCCGAAATAAAAACCGACCAGAAATCAACAGAGCAAAGACTCTCAGGACGAGCATAAAAACACGCAGGTTTCCCGTCAGCCTCTTAAATGCATGCTGGCCTCTGAGGGACGAAAAAGTCCAAACAGACATCCAACACGTTGAAGGTTGGCGCGGGTGTGTTTTGATTTGTGCGGGACAAAGTGAACGCTACATTCAGAGAAAAGGACACTAATGCCCTGCACACACACACACACACACACACACACACACACACACACACACACACACACTTCATCCAGATTTGACAAGGTAGTTTAATCATCTGTCACGGGGACGGGGGGGACGGACAGACTCCCCTCTCTTCTCCTCTGTCTGTCCTCCATCTCTTTCTCTATTCATCCCTCCATCTCCTTCTCTATTCCTTCATCGTCTCTGTGTCCAAGGGCGACTGTCCTCTTCCACCCATATTAACCTTGTATATCTCTCCACATGGTCTTCTCTCCTTTTCTTTGTCTCCCTTTCCTCCTCCGTCTCCCCCTCTCCCTCCCTCACTCCTCTTTACAACCCTGTGAGCCGAGGCCTTCTGTCCTCCCTGGTCCATCTCTCTATCATTCAGTCCTCTAATCGGCCACACATCATTGCCTCCCAGTCATTTAGCCCAAGGTAAATCTACTGGTCCTCTTTGAAAAGAGAGACAGAGAGAGATGGAGAGAGGAAGAGGGATGAGTGGACTGATGGACGGATGGACGGAGGGGTGGAAATATGACACAGAGACTCTCTGTGAACTGTGAGAGGGAACGACAGAAGTGTGGGGAAGTAAGAGAAGTGAGTGGAGAGGAAGAAAGGCGAAAAGGTAGAGAGGGGGAGAGAAAGACGTAGAAATGAGGGAAAGAAAAATGTTGAGTAAATAAAAAGTGAAAGAAAAGAAAAGAAGATAAGATAACAGACGCGACAAGAAGAGATGAGATGAGAGGAGACGACAAGACGAGACTGTAAGACATAACGAGGCAAGACGAGATAAAAAAGACGAGAAGTGATGAGACGAGAGGAGAGAGAGGAGAGGAGGAGAGGAGAGGAGAGGAGAGGAGACGAGAGGAGAGGAGTAGGAGAGGAGAGGAGAGGAGAGGAAAGGAGGGAGGAGGAGAGGAGAGGAGAGGAGAGGAGAGGAGAACCATCATGAACCATCAGAGGAAAGGAGGCATTAAAGGTGAAGAATGGAGTCTGTGTGGACAAAGACAGCTGAGACACTGTGACCAGGTGATGTTAAAGACAGCAGGAGAAAGAGAGACAGAGGACGGAGAGAATTAAAAAATACTGCAAAGGAGGCCAACGTAGGAGAGAAAGAGCACGAGAGGCGGTCCTGCACAGAGGCGACGAGCGGCGTGCATCTATCAGCGCCACGCTCGTTGCGAAAAGCCGCCAGGGACGGAGACACCAGTCAACTCAGGAAATAAGAAAATGATTAAGAGCGATTTAATGTCACGCCGCCGCCAAGCCAAAACGCACATCTGTCACAGCGAGACTGATGTTACTGCGCCTCCCTCTCACTTCTCCGCAGCAGTCAGTCACTCATTATTACACTGATGTTTTTTAGGCCCATATCGAACCCCCCCGAGCCCCCACATCACACGCACCATCCCATCTCTGCTTTCTATCATCACGCTCGCACATAATCTGTCCTTAACAACTGCAGCTGTGGGATTTGCTGTGATTATTAACATATGACGCAAAAAAAAAAAACAAAACTGCTGACAGGCGGATTTCACCCAGGAAAACATGGATGCGCCTCTGTGCAGCCTGCACCTCTGTGCAGCATGCACCGTGCTTCTCTCAGAACACACTGCTGTCCAAACAACACCCGTAGTTTCCCTTTTCACTGCTCCACCACACAAAAACAACAAAACAAAGCCCTCACCCACAGCTTTTAAACACTGCCCCCATTAGGTTGTTTGTGTCCATTACACTGTTTTGGACATTTCTGCAGCAGGTTATACCTTTTTTAATTCACTACCATAAAAGAAATTAAGAGCAACACGCGGGGGCAATAGCTTTAACCCTTTGAAATCTGAGCAAAGTGATTTATTTTTAAAAAAAATTTAAAACCCAATAAGCAACCAAAGAAATGACTGCAAAATTTACAATAAATTAGTAAAAAGTAAATTACTAAAAAAATTTAAAAAACCAATGAATCAAAACAAAGACAAAAATAACATGGAAAAGTGCTTAAAAAATTCATAATAATTCAGTTACATGATTTTTTTGTAATCATGATTAAAAATATTTTTTTATTTACTTGAAAGAAAAGAAAAAAGTTGTAAAAACTAACAATTCTGTAGCATCATTTTAATTATGACATTTTTATAATTATAAATATGTATTGTTCCTGTTTTTTTCCCTGGACATTTTCACTAGCTTTAAAAAAAAAAGAAAGTTCTCTAAATCTACTAATTTCTTGCATGTTGTGCATTGCCTTTTTTGCCATGACTTTGAAGGACATCAAACCAATTTGCTCGGAGTTTAAAAGTTCAAATTCTTGTGAAAGGCGTCTCAAAGCAGCGAAATAGAAGTGATTTTGCTCCAGCTTTCAAAGGGTCAAGGATGAGGACAAATCTGCAGCTATAAATAAGCATAAAACAAAGTAAAGATCTGTGACCTTTGCACTTACCGTTACATTTGCCTCCGTTGGTGGGGTCGCCATAGTAACCGGGCATGCAGCTCTGGCAGTGCATCCCTGCTGTCAGGTTTCCACAGTGCTCGCACACGCTGCCGTTCACACACCTGCTGTGGCCGTTACACTGACACGCTGTGAGGACAGACAGACAGACAGACAGACAGACAGACAGACAGACACACACACACACACACACACACACACACACACACACACACACACACACACACACACACACACAAACACATAATGCACTTCATGAAATTCGGTTCAGTTTTTTGATAAAAGAGATGCCGACAGATTCTGTTTGTTTTTATTGTTCCAAGTGGCAGAATTCGGACCATCTGTTTCGGCGGTCCACTCACCGGGACATTCGATGAAAGCCCAGTTGTATCCTCGATCAGACGAACAGAGACTCTGATCCAGCAACATGTCGCTGTCTCGCAGTCTGTCTCGGTCTCGGGGCCCGGCCCTGGTGCCAGCGGGCTTCAGGGGGCCTCGGTAGGACCCCTCCATGCAAACACCTTTGCCAGTGTTACTGGGATCTCCACACCAGCCGCACTCCGTCCTCTCCAAACACTCTGCACACGTCCTCAGACCCGAACAGTTCTGGGCTGCAGAGGACAGACAAGAAGGACAGAGGAGGAAAAAAGGAGAAACTAGTTAGAGACAAGTGAGATAAAGTGTGTTGTTTTTGGTTTTGTTCACAAATACAAACTCATACTGTTGCACTAAAGCAGGGATACTCTACAAGTGGCCAGCAGGCAGTTAATAAACAATAATATTAATCAGTACATAATAAATGACTTGCCATCTTTCTATGTTTACTGTCCTCACTCATCTTTCTCAAGCAGCAAATCCAGTCCAAGCGTGTTTATGTCTGCTTTTTGTTTTTATTATATTTTATTTCTTTATTTTCTTTTTATTCTTTGGACTTTTGCTTGTGCTTGTTTGGCTTTTTTTGGGCTTTTTTAAGAAATATTTTTGAAATGTCAATAAAACACAGTTGCAAGATGACTGTGTTTCCACTTAATGATGTTACACAACTTCTCCTCACATGATAACATCCCAGTAACCATGGTGATGGATGCTCAAAACTTCAGCAGATTTATTTTTATTGCAGCCACCGCACTAGCCATCATTATTTCCAATCCAAGGCCACGTAGGCGAGCCCCTTATACGTGGGAGCAGCCACGTATGAGGGATTTCTTGGAGCTAATAGTCCACGATTTCACAGAGGAATTGTGGATCTAAAACTTTCGGATGATCCGCTCAACTTTCTCAGAGTTATGTGATGCAATAACAGCTCTTGTAGCTCCTGCTGCATCATGGGAGCCAGTTCCTCCTGACAAGCACATAGACATAGCATCATGTGACCTAGAAAAGACAAGAAAGTGTTTTCCATTGCAGTTTTGTGAAGTATGGCTTTTTCAAATCACCTGAAATACCACCTTGTGAAAAACTTGCCATTTCACTCTTTCACTTTCACAAGTTAACACTGTGACTGAACCATCTCTGAATATTGCATTTAATTCCTCACAGACCTTTTTTGACATTTATCAGCTTTGATAAGTTGGCAGGCATTCTGTTTTTTGATACTACCTTCCTTATGCAAATGTAAACAGTAGCTATATCTTTATTTTTGCGACATTCGAATAGATGTCCTTAACACACGTTGAAAGTAAAGCATATTTTGACCACAGTCCGTCCTTCACACTGTACTGCAGTTAATCCGAAGAGCTTCAAGCAAAGCAAAAACACAATAAACACCTCCAGTGATATAATCTACCTCCTCTAATACACTTAGCGTCTTTTGTTCTCACCTTTTCTTTGACCCTCTACATTTATAAAGAAATTGACTTTTGGTTCCTGCACCATTCCACGTTTTCAGAAATGCATTTGTATTCATAAAGTGGATGTGACATTCAGAAACACTTCACTGGTGCAAATTAAAAATGACACATTTCTTTTATGGTATGGCATTCTTGTAAAAGAAAACAAAATCTCCATGCCGGAGCCCTTTGTTGTTGACTGAATGTGGCGATATGTGACAAGAATAAGAAATCTTTTTTTTTTATCTATTTTTTTCCGGAGAGGCCGGCCTTCCAAAGTTAACTTTACAGCTTGTTTTGAATCCTTCGCTCTTGTTTTGCTCTCGTCCTCAACTCGTCTTCCTGTCATAATAAATTTTGGTCTACAAAGCGAGGGTGGGGATACACACTCGCACAAAAAAGGTAGAACTCTGTTGGCGTGTGCACAAGAAACCAAAAGGTTGAGAGAAGTTATCCGAGGTGTTGTTGCTTATAGCCCGGCGAGGTGATTCAAATGCAGCGTCAAGTGAAATTTGCATTTTCACCAGAAGTTGTTTCTCTTTTGAACACGAGCCATTTCCATAAGCCACAGATGTTCTCGCTGAACATGTATCTCTTTCTCTCTCTCTGCGTCCCTGCGAGCTGCTTGAAATACACCCGCTGTCCTCTGTATGTGTGTTTGCGAGCTCCCCCGTTGCATTATTCAACTCTTGCGATGCTGATGCATTTGTTCTCTCTCCCCCTTTATAATTACAAACTTCTCCTCTCCCTCTCTCAGATTCACTCTTTATCTCCTCTCTGCCACATTTTTATCCTCCTCTTTTGCATCTTTTTTTTTCTCTATTCACTAAGCCATCTTCCTCTCTTGTGCTCTTTCAGCGCCGCTTTCTTCGCCGCTCTTCTCCCTCGTTTCCCGTCATTTTGATTTCATTGGATTTTTTTTTTGTGTCTGACTTTAAACACACTTCAGGCACATGTGAAATCACAAAGAATTGAACGCTATTATTTTTTCTTCATCTTTTTGTCTCTCCCCTTGTGTGTTTCTGCCTTCTTTTACTTTCTTCCACTGGATCTCCACTATAGTCAATATTTCAAAGCGACGCAGTTCAACAGACTATCCCTAATCCACCACACCGTAGGGTTCCCTCCGCCAAAAAAGCACATATTTACATACCCAAGAGCAGACTTTAATATCCAATAAATATACTCTGCCTGTTTATCATTTTCAAATATGATTCCAATGGCAGGAAATTGGTAGCCTCTCTCTGTGAGCCCCTCGCTTTTCATGTGCCAAACCTTAACATTTTAATAAAATGCACTTCTTTGCATTATTCTTTGATTGAATAGATCCAATTTACACCCATTTTTGGGCAGGCATTTTGTGTCGCTCCAGGTCAAGTTATTAGACTCGCAGTGCCACAACAATTTTGGTTTCACTCATTATGACCGAGTGTTGCGCAGAAAGGGTTGGCTCAACGGCTCTCTGCTTCACATTAACATGAACACCTGTCTGCGCCTGACTGGACTGTTCTCTGGATCCAGTTTATTAAAGGGACATTTTCACGATTTCAACCAGCTTCGTGTTTTTGTTTTCTATCATAACAGTGTGGGTGGTATGTGTCAGTAAAGTGTGGTAAACTTGAGTGAGTGCTAGATATCTATTCTCCCCCCACAGAAAAATACCAAAATACAACATCCGGCGGGGTTTGGATGGCTCTCGGGCAGTTGTTTGAACTTTAGGCTGTAAATCTGCCTCTGTAAAATCCGACCAGACCGAAGCCGATCAAATGGTAAAACTAGGCAGCCCTGAGCGAACGTTAATCAATATTATCTTACTGCACTGCCTATTTCTCTCCTACAAAGTTTTCAGAAACATATTTTACTTCCATGTTTAGCTGAAACAGAAATAAACAGGAGTTTGTAACCAATTCATTTAAAGAAACTCCATCAACACATTTCTGTGATACAGCACTCATAAGAATGGAATAGACGTATGGACGGACAAAACATAAACATTACGTCTTCGGCCACGGATGTCACTGGTGCAGAGGCATATCAACAGACTGCCCGTTCCCAGTACGAATTCGTCACATAGCGCTGCTGTCAGTACTTTCAACACACGAGCGTGACGGCAAAAGCAAAGTTTCACGTCCAACTAGAACGTGGTTAGACGGCTACAGATGAGGTCACGCTCGGACAGAACCGGTGGCGTTGTTATCAGTAGCTGGTAGATGACTAGATGGCACAGCAAGCGTCCACATGCAATGCACACAGGCAGCAAAAATAAAAAAACCCGTCCAGATGGATCTGCTTGCATATGCATGAAACGCTGAACGACAGCGTCAGGTAATAACGCTGCCGGTAACCACGTAATATAAGAAGCACGAGTGCGCTTAAAGGGCAGCAGGTGGGGAGGCGGATGAGTCCCACAAACAACTTTGGTGCAGAAGTCCTGAGTTCACTTACAATGTGCCTCCTTTGCCTAAACCTAACCATCATGACAGTCCATGATGCTTCACGGTAACGGGCTGCGTCATCCCACCGTGTGCATTTGTTGACATCACGGTAACGGCATCCAGGAGAGTAAACAGCTGACACAGACGGATACCTACGACGTCATCAGTAGACGCAGGGGGTTGCTCAATCGTACAAACTCTCTAAACTGACCCTCAGTTATCAAAACTTTAAGCACCTCTGTCCTAAAACACTGCTAAAGCTAGAAGCTAAGTTCACAAACTTTTGACCTTTTTGGATTTTTTGGATGCCAAAGATCAAGATGGATCTATTAATATTAGTCATGCTGACTTCAGCCTTGCAACCTTTAGTGCTATTTTGAATCTCTGGCAAAACATTTTGTTTTACCTCCTCTCCAATCTTCACCAATTTTGGGAAATGAGCCAGAAAAAAAATATGCTGCACATGCATGCTACCTCAGGCACCAAGCACAGTATCACTTTCCTGAGAAACTGTATTATTTTCTGGTTTTTAAACCTTTGGTGTAAACACTCAGTCAGTTAACTCGAGCTGCAAGAAAGATGAAGACTGTGAGGTTAGAGAGAGTACTGCATGATCGCTCTCATACCTTTAAATATATTCTGATGCAGAGTTAATCTCCACACACAGACTGCCTCCCTGAACACACATTGCAATATGCATTTGCAGCTTTGGACCGCGATTCATTTGAGAAACATGTCAAAATCAGTGACAGCGAATAGATCAAATATTTCCGGCATCTGTCTGCATGCCACATTTATGATGAAACGAGCCCCGAGGACACTAAATGACACGAGTAAAAGCAGCTCACACGCAAGCGAGAGACCAATCTCTGCATGCATGGAAAGCGTTAGATGTTCACTTATATAACTGTGTGTAGATAATATAATTTACCTGCTATGTTATCTTTGCCTGAGCTCATTCTTTAATAGCATTCCCACCTATCTGGCTTCATCTGTGTTCCACATGGAAAGAATTAAGAGAGGTTATTGCTTCATGTAGTCCTGCGCCTGCAGGGTTTACGAGGTTTTAGTTTTAGTTAACAGCAGCAAAGATTCAGCTGTACCTCGTGCTACTGCATGACATTACCTCCAGGCTGTTTCCAGAGCAAATGTTCTCTCGGATGGTGCCTGGATTTCACATGTGGCTGGAAAACATATTTCATGATTAAAAACTCAACATGTGATCTAATCATGGTACTAAACTATTGACTGACTTCTGGCTGGGTTTTTTTTTCATGGACACTGGCAATGATAAAAATACAGAAACTAATGATTTATGCACTTCACACTGCTTAAATATTAATGTTCCTCTAATTTCTTGTAAAAAGGATGATTATTACCTCCTGTGTTTGCAGCTCTGCAGCAGAGTAAACACACTCCTGTACTGATGACAGCAGGTGAGAGAAGAGGCATAACTGTAATTTAATTTCCATTTATTGCACTTTGCTACAATTGAATTATGAGTAACGGCTGGTAAATGTAACACGTGTACAGAGGAAAACTCTGCTTCATTTGTGAGACTGATGAACTTAAAGAAGTATGTTAGAGTTATAAAAGGCTCCTCACATAAAACCTGTCCGTCTATGCAGCAGAGAGATGCAAAAACTTGCATATACTTCACAATTTTTAAACTTTTTAAACACTGACTAATAAATCTAAAACCTTGCATGACTAACCCCAAATCATCTTGATGGTGGAGTTGGTTGCTATGGTTGCTGTTGTGTTAACATGATCCCACCATGTGCATTTGTTTAAATCACAGTAACAACATCCTGAAATGTCTCCGGCAGATGCAGAAGGATACCAAAAACATCAGAAGTAGGTGCAGAAGGTCACTGACAGAGCTGCACCTTGTGTGTGAGAACGTGTTGTGTGATACAAAGCTGATTCAAAATGGGCGAATTATCCCCTTAAGATGGAAAGTTACAAGTCAACAGATACATTTTAGTACCTACAGCCATGCTGGTTGAGTTTTAAAGAACGAGGTTTTGATAAACAGAATCTACTCAGTTTTCAAACCATCTTTGGTCAAAGTCGGGAAACACCGTATCTGTATGGTTTCTATCAACTTCATGTGAAAGACGATGAACACAAACTAGGTCAAAACCAGAAAGACGTGTTTGCATCTCAGCCAGCGCCACAAAACATCACTCGCTAAAAAAAAAATTTGCATCAAGGCTCTCTGAGTTGCCGTCGTCACTTGGAGACTGAGAGCCTTTTAAAGTTTTTTAAAGTTCTGTCAACAGGAAACATTAAGCGCAGCATCCTTTGGACTAATATATAGACATCCACCACATGCATTTCTCTATTTGTGCACCTTTCCAAAATCTTCCCAAAATATATGGCTCTATTGAAATCAAGAGATTCTTCATTGACATAAATAACCTGGAGGATACCTAAACACAACACATGTCACATGTTCTGAGGAACTTCGGCTATCTTGTCGCAGCAAAGAAGGATTGCTGGTTCCCGCTGGGGGAATTTTCATCTTATCAAAAATTCTCTCTGCACAATCGTCTCGGCGCCACGTTCTGTTCATCACACCGGGTTTGATATTTGGTGTCCCTGGATAGCACGTATCGTCTGGCTTCATCTTGTGTAATCCATTTGCTCCTACAGTACTTGACAGTTAGCAGCGCTGAAGCCAGCAGCACGTGGAGCCGCGGGCCCCCATACATAATACATCAAGTATAGGAGCCATAAGCTGCCTTCTCCTTCGCTCCGCTCCGAGCATGTGGAGCTACAACGAAGCAGACAGACGACATGTGCCAGGAAAATACACACACACGCACGCACGCACGCACGCACGCATCTGGTGAGGATTGCCTCAGAGAAAAAAATATTTCTCTGTGCAGCAAAACCAATATCAGATACAACAATGTAACCATCAAATCACCTCCTTCTGTGTGTGTGTGTGTGTGTGTGTGTGTGTGTGTGTGTGTGAGATTTAAACCACAATCAAATCACAGTTACTGACCACAAAAGAATAAAACATCTGTACACTGTAATCCGAGACAGGAAGACAGTTTTAGTAGTAGTGCTGGCTTTGTTTTCACTGGTCTGAGTGAGACAGGAAGGTGTTTCTCGTGCTGTGTTCACACCAAAACTCGATAAAAATGTTTGTGTTGCTTTACTCGCTCGTGTACAGCCACTGGAGTATTTCTGTATTATTTTGCAACTTGCAAAAATTCGCCCTCAATAGCTGTTGTTGTGCTTGCGTTAGTTTGGAGAGGCCGCTAACGGCTAACTTGGTTTTCAGTGAAATACAACAGCTGGATGTGAACACGCAGGCTCTGTGCTCTGCAGCAGAGTGAACAAGACGCTCTTTATCATTAATCAGACGGTCACGGCAGCATATTACACGCCCACCGTCGTTTACTTTCCACAATAAAGGACCAACTTATTACTCAGAGCATTTCACTACGAAGAAACTCAACAAAATAGCTTGCAAAGACACGTGTTTTCAGAGCTCACCATGTAACCTGACAGCGACATAGTTTGTCTTTCTTTTCTGGATCTCAGTAACGGCAAAGAATCTCAAACAGATCTTAACGCTGACAAGAGACAGCGTCAAGCAAAATTGTCGCTCAAGTTGTAAAATTTTAACTTGCACAATGAACGTAAAGATGCAAAGATGTGAAGACGCAAATTACACATTTTTTGCATCCAACGCGTCCATCCGGCCATTTAGCAGGAATTCATGAATTTGCATGTTTGCATTAAGTTTGTATGTAAACTGCACGTGGTTATATTTGGGCAACAAAAGCACTTGCTGCCAAGGATGGTTAGGATTAAAATTAGAAACATAGAAAAGATTTATATTTTTATTTTCTTATTTTGTGTATATACTTGGTACGTTTTTTTTTAGACACTACGCACAAAAATGGGCTTGCAGGAAATTCACTGAATGTTCACTTGTATATTTTTTTAATGAATTTTACATGTGATTATGTACTTATTTATGGATGTACTTTGAAACGTACTTTTCACATTATTGGTCACATAACTGTTCACAAATGTTGCAGTGTCACTCTAGTCTGATAATGAGCTGTGCTGCTCGAAACGTCACTTCTACTTTGGTGCATTAATAAGTGATAACTGAGCCCTTTTTTTGCCTTTTGACTAGTAAAGTTTTTGTGTGCATCGGTTTGCTTTTTTCCAAATTACCAATAACAAACTATAGCCACAGATAGACAACAAACATAAACAAAATACTTTTTCACTAACCAAAGGAAGCGAAGCTTGTTTTTAATGTCACTAATATTTCATTTGGAAGAGTTAAGGTGTATTTTATTCTGCAGTTCAACAAGTTTCTGGCAGAAAAAAAGTCAAAGTATCCCCTGAGTCCAAACTTTTTATTGCTGTTTCCTGTCTTTTGTCTGACAAATAGTCAATTTGTAGCAAAGTGTTCTTGTTTTGGAGGAGTTAAGGATGCAGCTTCAAAAAGTTTTAGATTTTTTTTTTTTAATCTAGTGACTGGTGATTATTATTCCTTGCTGGTGCCAGTAGTCTGAGAGCAGACAGCTCTCCAGCCTACTGTTAGCCAGCCAAGATTGTTTTTTTCCCTTTTTTCGTTTTAGCTTCGGAGCTTACATAATGCCACTTTTTCCTCATCCTCTCTCCATTTTTATTATTCATATCTCAGTTTGGTGGCAGAAGGTGTGTAGGAGGCTTTTGTTCTGACACTTTTTTGTAGATTTGTTGCTCAAAGTATGGCATTCAGAATCTGACATATTAAACATTTCAAATTCTCCGTCACAGCATTATTGCTGCTTTACCATCCATCACTCTCTGTGTTTAACTTTCTGCTTCACTTCTCTTGTTTATGGATTAATGGTGCCTTGTTTTTTGGAAAGCAGGCCTGCAGGCTGCAGCTGAAGGATTCATGACCTCAGCTTTGGTAGCTGCTTTCTCAAAAGAACTATTGCTTGTCTGAGGATCCAATTTGAACTGGGTCATTTCTTTATCGGATAAATTTGGCCCGAGGCTTTGTGTATCATTCCCATTTTTCATGTCGGCTCGAGGCTAACTACACACTCCTCAACTCTTGCAATAATTAGCTCCAGTGTTGCCCCAGCAGTCTGATTTGGAAGTTTTTGGAGCTCCTTTGATAGTTAGCAGATTTTTCAGTCCCGGCCTAATTGTGCCGTTCTAGCTTCTCTCTGATAAAATGGACTTTCTTTGGCTTATGTGACAGTTTTGAGTTTCATTCTGCCTCCCACCTCTCCGCCTCCAGCGTCTCCCTAAAGGTTGTGCACCTGCAGCTATACGGCAGCGAATATGGCAACTGTAAATTAGTGTTTAAATTAAAGATGTTGTCGGATCAGCTCCTCTCTGCATAGCTCGTGAGGTCAGTGTTTGCTTCTGGTGTATTTCAGGCAGCAGTCACCGCAGACGCCCACGTTCAGATGTTTATCCAGCATCTATACTGTTGCTACTGCTGGCGCTTGATTTTTCATTATTGTTCCGCAGATAGAAAGATACAGAAAGCTGACTTTAATAAGCTCCTGCTTTTGGGGACGGAGACTGACTGCAGTGATAACTTCGCAAACCAGGAGCTTAGCTCCTAACAGCTGCATCAACAACCTGTCAATCAATACCAATGCAATTACAAAGTAGATATCATCATCTTCATCATCATCATCATCACTAGGCGAGTTTCCATTTTAGATTTGTGCAAAACTTAAACAATATTTTTAAAATGTCAATAAAACACGATTGCCAGATGACTGCGTTTATACTGAGTGAAATTATGAGACTTCTCCTCTGGTGATAACATCCCAGTAACCATGGCGATGTATGTTCAAAACATTAGCAGCTTTATTTCTATTGCAGCCACCGCACTAGCCGTCATTATGTATGAGGGATTTCTGGGAGCTGATAGTCCACGATTTCACAGAGGAACTGTGGATTCAAAACTTCCAGATGATCCGCTCAACTTTCTCAGAGTTATGTGATGCAATAACAGCTCTCGTAGCTCCTGCTGCATCATGGGAGCCAGTTCCTACTGACAAGCACATAGACATAGCATCATGTGACCTGGAAAAGCCAAAAAAAGTGTTTCCAATTCATTTTTGTGAAATGTGGCTTTTTCAAAGCGCCTGACAAACCACCTCACGTAAGTGTAAAAACTTTTTTGCAGTTTTTTCAAAACTGACATGTTTCCATGAGGCGTGTTTTATATTCAGATTTCAATTTGTGCAATTTTAGGGTTAATGGAAACCCACCTAGTGAAGAGTCGTCCTCATGCCACCACAGGAAACTCTTTTAAACGACCCAACTGCAGTCTCTATTACACAGAACTGTCTTCGTTCTCCAGACGTAATTGAATTGAGCAGTGACATCTTTTTGTCGTGTTTGCTCTGGGCTGAAACAATGACTGCGGTTAAAGTGCTGCTTTTCAACTCTGATTTGAAGCTGCAAATCAGCAACACAGCCACCAATCAGCTCACAGATCATAAGTAATTACAGAACTTTCTCACTGCAAACTTGTGAAATAGTGCCGCTCTGTCAGCGTACCAACATGACACCAAATTCCACCTTCTGCGTCCAACCGGAACACGGCTGGACAGCGTCACATGAAAACGCGCTCTGACAGAACCATTGTTATTATATGCTGGCAGGCAGCCGGACAGGCATGAGTTTTCAGCAGTTAGGCAGGAAATCCCTTCATGTCACCTTAAAAAAACAGAAATAATCAGAAACTGCAAATCTGAAAGGTTGCAGCAGCACACGGCAGCTTTGCCACATTTTGTCTGTTTCCATGGCTCATGATCTCTTGTCCCTCACATGCACACATCCACGTGCACAATCAGAACCGCGTGGAGAAGCAGAGGTGACAGTGAAAAAACCTCCTGCGTCCCCTGGGAGGTGTTAATACGAGAGGAATGTTCAGAGACGGCAGCGAGGACTTCATATCGAGTCAGTCGTGTGTCATGGTAGTAGCTGATCGATTTTCTGCCCTGTAGCTACAGGAGAGGTGGCACCGCCTCGCTGTCGAGTGTGTGTTTGTGTCATTGTGTGTGTGCGTGAGAGGCAGTGACCTGACTGCTGATAAGACAGGAATCAATAGGAGTCTATAATGACTCCATGTTCACACAACTTTACTCATCGCAGCATCATCACAGGTGTGAGTGGAGTCCTAAACGTCCCCTCATCCATTTATCTGTATATTTATCTATCTGTAGATGATCAGCGCTCACATATTTAGACGTCTATGCTTTCTCATCCAACATTATTTCACAATCAAATGACACAATCGCATCCTAAAACTGTTTGCTCATCTTGCTTTTCTGTTGACACCTCAAAATACACCTCCATATTTAGTCTAAAAACATCATTTTTGTAACTTATTTTCTTTTGTTTAAAAAAAAAAACAAAACGTAGGTTTTATTAGGGGCAAACAGCACATTGCAAACACTTTCCAAACTTTTTCTAACAAATTTAGCTGATTTTTCTGACCTTTGTTAATTACAGAAAAGACAAATGTGCTTCTGCTGAAAGCTGATACAGGATTTCTCACTTGAGTCACAAATAAGGATAAAGTTAGCCACATGGCTGCTGGCAAATCGAAGCACTGAGAATTTAATTTGGTGAGCAAAGATCATGGACCTCTCCAGACTGTCAACTTATACGTTAAAAAAAAGACAGACAAAGCACTAAAATCTTCCAAAAAAGTAATACTAGAAAAGAAACGTCCATTATGTAACAGTAAATTAATATTTTGCATGCACTTAAATATCAATGTAGAGAGTAACTGGGGCTGCACAATACTGTCAATATCGAATCTTGGTTCTGATCTGAGTCATATATATATATATATATATACACACACACACACACACACACACACACACACACACATATATATAAGTTGCATGTAGTACTTTAAAAGTTTTTTTTTTCATTTAAAAACATAGTGGCAACATGACAGAAACCTGGAATTTAAAGGGTTAAAATTCTGAAAATTGATGAATATTCATTCATTCATTAACACCCCACCGCGCGGTCTCACCTGCACAGTCCTGCGTCTGCCACTCCAGACACTGTCCGTAGGGGAAGGAGATGACGTACGCAGAGGAGTCGACGCAGCGCTGCGTGCTGCTGCACCACATGCACTCCATGGCCTGGCTGGTGCAGTTGGCACAGCTGGTGCGCAGAGAGCAGGGCGTCCTGCAGGGACGAGCACTTTGACTCTGCGGGCTCCCTGAGGAGAGGGACAAAGATGGGGGAAAGTCAGAAACTCACATTTTAGAAACAGGATGTGAGATTGAGTTATGAAAGAAAGATTTAAGTTCAATTTCAAGTACTATTTCTTTTGGCATTTTCTGTATTGATTTAGTTAACGACACAACAATGTAATACAACGTAAATGCTGTAACACCTATTGTGTCTTTTTTTATTTCATCTGCTGCATCACAGAGCAAAGGATTCATTTCATACAGCTTCCTTTTGTTTTCTTACTTTTAGGTTTATCCATTTTAATATCACAGAAAGCATCAGTGAAGTTAAGAAATGTGAAAGAACTAATTACTGTAATCCTTCTTGGTGTGTCTCGTGTGTTAATACTTTTTGTTTTGGCCCAAGAGTTCATTTAACCCTTTGAAACCTGAGCACATTGGTTTGATTTCTTTGAATAAGCAACTTAACAAGCATGGCTCAAAAAAAGAAGATATTTGTGAAAAGTTAAAAAATAAATAAGTGAAAATAAGCCCACACAAAAAAAGAAAAAACAAAAACAAACCAGAAAATGACCTAGAAAAATATATTTATCAAAACATTTTTTATTAATAATCCTCTTTTTTTAAAAACAAATTTTCAGGCCATTTTCTTGTCACTTTTTATTATTTTTTTCACAATTTGTGGGACATTTCTTGCCATGTTGGTCATTAATAAGTGTAAAAAAAAATCAAATTTCCTTTTTTTCTATGTTTTAAAGGAAATGAAGCCAGTTTGCTCAGGTTTAACATTAACACCTGTTACTTTGTCCAAACATAAAATAAACTAGCGCCTACGGTGAATTTTACGCTCTTAACTATTTCTTCAATAATGTCCTCTCCTCTCCGTCCTTCACTCATTCTGTCTCACCGGCAGGTTTCTCGCAGATCAGGCCGTCGGTGGTGGCCGTGCAGGGGTTGGCTTTCAGACCGGCCACCTGCGCTCGCTCCAGGTAGGCGCAGAAGCCCGAGTCGCTGGGCTCTCCGGGTAACCATCGCAGGCTGGTGTTGGTGAAGGGACGCGTCCTCCCAGCCCCAGTACGACACGTTGATCTTCCTCAGACCCACCCAGGGAGATAATGTCTGCAGGGGACAGAGACACTCATGAGTTAGAGAAAGAGCCAAAGGAGATATGTAGGATTTAGCACACAAGATTGCAAATATTATACTTTATGTAAATTTTCGGTAATATATGCCTTAAAGTTTGAAAAATTCAAATCACCAAATGGATAAACACCATATATTAGCATACGCTGTAGAAAGTAAAAATGTCACCTGATAATTTTCTTCAATATTTTATCAGAAAAAAAGGTTTTGGTTACGTACTGCTGTTCTGGTGTCACAGTCAGAATCTAAGTTAACTTCAATACCTTTGCAAGAGGAGGGGTTTTATGTTTGTAGGGGGTTTATATATTTTTTTTATATTTAATACTATTTATATTTAATATATTCATTTGTGTATATTGTTAAGTTTTCAATTTTAGTACTCTTGCATGGAAGGTTTGAGCTGCAGTTTAAGTATAAAATGTGCTGTACAAAAATTATTATTATTATTATTATTATTATTATTATTATTATTATTATTATTATTATTATTATTAGCAGTATTAATAGAGAAAGGACAGGCAGGCTGGTATTGTTACAAAGCTGTGGCAGGTCTAAAGCAGCATTTCAGAGGTGAAGTCAACCCGAGAAAAATCAGGCAAAAAAATGGTAGTTTACTTTCCTTCCAGTTACACAAAAAGTAGAAAAGTGGGGGGAAAATGCAATGATTTAAGCCGCAGATCAGAATCTCAAAAAATAAACGGCAAAAACCAAAATTAATCCTGATAAACAGCAGATAATACTCTCTAAATTTAATGTGTTTATTTTGTTGCTTTCTTTTATAAAACAGAAAATGAAAATAATGAGCCCTAACTGTATGAAGTTCATGTGCACATGGAAAGCGTCCTAGAATCGTTGAAAACCCAAATTAGCGGGAACACAAATGAGCTAAAGTAAGCAGGAAAAAACCTGCGTGAAAATAGTGAAAGTGTAACAAAGCTGAGCTGAAGTTCACACAGTGAAACCACTGAGAAGTCGTCTGTCTTTGCCAGAAGTCCCACAGCTGGCAACTCTGAATAACAAACATTATCTTGTTTTACGTGAAAACGGATCCTAAATCAAACCTTTTGCAAATGACTGTAACTGTTACAAAGCAGACACTCTTTAGATTCACAGCATTAAGTAATTCAGTAAAGATTCCCCAAAGGGACTCTCATTAAAGTGTGAAGTGTGGCTCAGTGAACATCCGATTTATTTGCTGACAAAACAAGTGTCATTTGTTTAATTAGGCCTATGATGGTGATGAAAGCAGTAAAAGTATTTTCCCACAGCTGTGATTCATTTCATACAAACATGCAAAAGGCTGAATCCAGTGAAACTCAATTTACGGCCCGCAGAGCAAATCTGGGCCCTGACAGAGTGCCGGGTGGCCCCCAAACATTTTCTAATCCACAAAAAAATTAAGTGATTCACACTGGGAATTGTTTTTGCACTTTTAGTATACATAAGGTGCCAGAGTGCATAAAACAGCATCAAAATAGAGCTTTTTTATCAAAAAAGTGCCAGTGGAGGATCCCCCGCACCCCCCGACTGACGTCCTAGCTAAGACACTAATGTCCCCTAAAATCCTAGCAATTTTATCAAATCCTAAAAATGTCACAAAATTCTAGAAATGTCCTAAAATCATTAAAAAAAACATCTATGCAAGTAACATCCTAAAAATGTCCAAAACTCCTAGAACAGTAAAAAAAAAAAAAACATTATATATATATATATATATATATATATATATATATATAGAAATGACTGTCCTTAAATCCGAGTAACATCCTGAAATCTAACACATACCCTAAAATCCTAGAAATGCCCTCAAATCCTAGAACACGGGGCGCCTGGTGGCTCAGTGGATAGAGCGGCGTCCCATATACAGAGGTTGTATCCTCGCTGCAGCGGCCGCAGGTTCGATTCCAGCCTTTTTGCTGCATGTCGCCCCATCTCTCTTTCTACCCCTTTCACGCTTAAACTGTCCTGTGCATTGAAGGCAATAAAAGCCCCCCAAAAAATAATCTTTAAATCCTAAAACATCCTAAAATGCTAAAAACATGTTGGGGCTGCTGTGAGGCCCCCGGCCTCACGTCATTTTGAAGAAGTGGCCCCTCAGCGAATCAAACCGAGTATCTGCGGCTGAACGTCTGCACTGTGTCTGTGTTTTCATTCACAAACACAGCAGCTCTGTATTCCAGCTCGGCGTGGTTTCTGCTCATTGAGTTTGCAGAGAAAGTAAATTCATGCTGATGTGATTTAAAAAAATGAAAAGTGGAAAGACAGCACAGGAGATTGAGCATCATCATCATCACCTAAAAGCATCAAAAAGAGATTAAAAAAACTGTAAATCTACAACAACTGACACTTTTCTACGAGACTGCCCTGAATTTTCTTCCTCTCAGTTCAGACATTCGCTCACATTCCTCCTGACGCTGCACGTTTATCAGAGCCTGAGTGGTCAAACGTGGCGGCGTCTCAGATGACATTCCCACCGAAAACATCCCGAGTCGACAGTTCAATCTGTTTAAAAGCTGATTGATCTGGTAAACAGCTCGTTGGAAAGCGGCCGTTAAAGAGTGAACGTGCGAAACATTAAACATCCGCATCCTGTCACTCTTTTTTTTTTTCCAGACATCTGTGTTTACTATGATGAAAAGTGATGATGAAGCTGATTTTGCGTTTCATGGTGGGCTAAAAGGGATTAATTCTGTT
This sequence comes from Plectropomus leopardus, assembly GCF_008729295.1. Taxonomy (NCBI): domain Eukaryota; kingdom Metazoa; phylum Chordata; class Actinopteri; order Perciformes; family Serranidae; genus Plectropomus; species Plectropomus leopardus. The sequence continues at coordinate 1,536,725 of NC_056477.1, read as the reverse complement.
TATATTTTCGCCTGGAAGCCACATCAGAAATATCCTGGTGAGAAATTTAAACTCTCCTTGTGGTGCTGCGAAAATACTTTTGACAAGTCTTGACTTTGATATTGATCTGAATATAAAATGACCTGATTCTGCATCTTAGTTCTGATTTTAACACATGAAAACAGTGTTATCATATGCAAATTCTGATGGCATCAGAAATCCACACAGCTGGGTTCTTTCACTGATTAAATGTTGACATTCAGTCATGCTGCATGACTTTTATCATCATTGGGATCTAATAATAAATAACATATTTTGGTGATGTTGAATAATATATAACTTATTATGGTAATAATGTTAAAGTAGCAATTCTGGCATCGTATAAAACATTGCAATGTCACAGAAGCAGCATAATATAGCTTACATTATGTCATAATAAACGCATGGGGAACTGCATATTAATCCAGTCCATATCATCTATTACAGTGGAGCTTGGCTTGTCTACTATGAGCACCTTAACAAAAGATACATCTTAAAATCTTGTGCTCTATAGAGTTTAACTGGTTTAAAATTGTATTTTTTATATTTTTCAAAAGTCTGAAATTTTAAAAAAGTATTTTGTTGGGGTTTTTTTGTTCTTTTGCACACTTTACATTACATACTTTAGAATATATATAATTTTTTTTCTCTACATATTACAATTTGTTTTATTGCACAAAGTTAATTTTATTTAAAATTTAAAATTAACTTAATTTTAAAGTTAATTTGTGCAAAGTTAAAAATCAATATGATACAACTCCCAGAAGGGCAATTTATAAGGCATGCAGAGGAGTAAGATAAAAAAAAAACTATACATAACAACAATGACCTAAAAGACAAGAAATTTCTAAAAAATTGATGGCTCTGGCACTGTGCCAAACTACCATCATATTAACAAAGTAAAAGCAACTTTCTTTCATAAAAGTGTTTGTCTAGTTGTACATATTTTGATATTCATCTTGCTTTAGGTAGATATAAGTGCAAATTTTTACCAAAGGAAGGTGAAGTTAAGCAGGTACCACGACCTTCAGGGTGGCTTTATTCTATTATTTTTTATGGAGTGGGACAACATATGCTATTGATCAGTTTCAACGCTTTTTGCTGTGTTTTTTTTTTTTTTACAACCATCAATTTCATGAAGGGGCCAAAATTATGAAAAATAGTTTTGTTCTACCTCAGGGTGAGGTATCTGAAAAATAAGAGTCCTTTGAAGGATTATTGTCTGCACCAGTTTCCCCCAAACCTTAAAAAAATTAATTCTGCCCCTGGAAGAAAGAGATACTGGTTGCTGTAATCATTCACCTTCTCTCTATACTGGCCAACAGACGACCCTAAAACGCCTGTCAAAGTAAAGTAGAACTTGGATCGGATGAATCGATTGCCAATATGATCAGAAGGAACGACAGCAACCATCAACTCTTTCAAACATGGGACTAAGAATAAGCTATTATATCAAAATTAACTGGAAATATCCCAACCATGAATGGTGTTACAGTGGTGATGAGAGCTCAGCTGGAGGGGTTACTAATGTTTACATTTCCAGATTGTAAATAAATAATAAAATAAGCAAAAATGCACAGTGATTTGAAAAATGCAACTTTGTCATCTCCATTTATAAACAGAATAGATTACCCTGTAATATGCTTTCTAACTACTTATTTCCAACTCATTTTTTATAGGATGATGTTGCCATAATGTTTAAAGTTTGACTTTTATCATAAATGTCCTGCAGCACAATGGTGTGCAGAAAAAACGACAGCAGTTTAAAAAGGCAGAGTGGAAAATAATAAAAAGCCCTCATCATCACTGTTAGCATGCAGGAGTCCTGTCTCATTTCTTTTATTTATGATTTTTATGTTTTTACACCACCCACCTTGTCTTGCAGCTGGTATTTTTGCAGCTCTTCCAGAACGAAATTGACTTGTTTGTCTGTGAGCAGAGAGGCAATATTTCCTCCCAGGTTCTTGCAGTAGTGCTGAGCGTTATCATAGCTCTCGCTGCTGGAGTTGATCCTCAGGCAGGCCTCCCCGACGTGGTGCCAGCCCTCCCCACACAGCTGGCCTGCACACACAGACACACACACTGTATTCACAACTACAGTACATCTGAGTTAACATTTATTTTTAGTCATCACATAACATAAAACACAAGACTACAGTTGAAATTGTGTCTGTTTGCATCTGTATAATCATTTTATGTTGATTAAATGCTAAAAAAAATATTGATGGCAAATGTAAAAACAGACTAGATTTCCATATTTAGGGTGAAAACTGTTAAGTTTGACTGATAGTATATTAATATATTTATGGAAATACTATGGAAATCATTGTCTAAAGTCAAAAAAGTTTTGCAAAATTTACAGAATAGGTTTTAAAGAAAAGCCTATAACATCAGTGAGGCTATGAACTGTACAGTGGCTTGTCAATATAAATATATTGATCCATTTAAGCAAACATTTGACCAATGGAAAACATTGTTTAAAACATAAAAAAAACTTTAAAATGTCTATCTAATGTGTTACATAAAGAGGATATTTAGCTTGAGCACATAATTACACCTCAAACATGTCTAGCATGTTAGCATACCTAAAGTTAGCTTTTCAACATGCTAATGATTAGCTTAAGCTTGTGATGTTCACTATCTTAACATGCAACAATGGCCACAGTAAATGCTATTAGCTTTAGCTTGTGATATTTAGTATGTTAACATGCAGTTATGCCAACAGTTGCCTTTTAAAATGCCAATAATTACCTTTAGTGTGTGATGTTGAGCATGTTAGCAATCAACAAAGCATAAGCTAGCTCTTTTAAATGCTAATGGCTAGCTTAAGGTTATATCTTATAAAATGCTAATAAGTAGCATCTCTGTCTCAAGTTAGCTTTATAAATGCTTTAGCTTGTGATTTTTAGTGAATTAACATACAAGCATGCTAAGAGTTAGCATTTTAGCTTTACCTTATGATGTTTAGTATGTTACCAAGCAGTGAAGCCTCAAGTTACTTTTTTTATGCATGCTAATGATTAGCTATAGCTTGTCATGTTTAGTAGTTACCATACAACCATGCCAACTGTTAGCATTTTTAAAAGCTAATCATTAGCTTTATGTTTAGTATTTTAACATGCCTACAGTTAGCTTTTAACATGACTAAGCCTTTTTACATGCTGATTATCAGCGTTAGCTTGTCATGTTCAGTAGGTTATTTTGTCATGTAATCATGCCTACAGTTAAATTAAACATGTTAATGATTAGTTATGTTAATTTACTTGTAGTGGTTAGCATGGTTACATGTTTAACATGTCTATAAATAGCTTTTTTACATTCTAATGATTAGCTTTAGCTGGTAATGTTTGGTAACCTATGCTAACAAGCAACAATGCTTGAAGTTAGCTTTTTTTAAACATGCTAATGATTAGCTTTAGCTTGTGATGTCTACCATGTTAACATGCAACCATGGCCTGAATTAGCTATTTAAGATGCTAATAAATAGCTTAAGCTTGTGATGTTTGGTGTGTTAATATGCAACAATGCTAGCTTCTTTTAAATGCTAATGACAAGCTTTAGCTTGTAATGTTTGGAACCCTATGCTAACAAGCAACACTTCTTGAAGTTAGCTTTTTTTTTAAATAGCTAACAATTACCTTTAGCTTGCCATCTTTAGCATGTTAACATGCAACAATACCTACAATGAGCCTTTAAATGCTAATGACTAGCTTAATCTTGTAATGTTTAGCAACATGCAACCATGGCTAAAGTTATCTATTTAACATGCTAATAATTAGCTGTAGCTTGTGTGATGTTTAGTACATTAAACAATGCCTACAGTTAGCTTTTTAAATGCTAATGATTAGCTTTAGCTTGTGACTGCATACTGTGTAACTCAGGCAGTATAAGTCAGAAGCAAACTTCGCAGAAGGGGTTAAACAATGTTTACTTTGTGGAGGAAAACCAGGCTTCATTAATGAACAAGGAGGCAGGCAAAACCAGCAAATCCAAACAGACAAATGTGAGGAGGGAGTTCAAAAAAACACAGGAGGAGTATCTGGCAGAAAGGAGCTGCTGCTGGAGGGCTGGTTTATATAGACTGTGCCTCATGAGGGCAGGTATGCAGGTGGGGGAGAGTCAGGTGACCTGCAAAGGTGGGAAACTCACTGAGGGCAACTAGTGGACAAGAGAGGAATGACACTGGAGTTTAAAGTTAGTCTGAGCTTCACAAGAAAAACTTTTAGTTATTAGGCCTGGGCATCAGAGGCTTCAGCCTCGAATATTTTAAAAAGAGATATAAAAACTACAAATATTTTCCCTCAAGCCTCCCTGAGTGACTTGAGGGACATGCATGAAGCATTCGTCCCACATGTGTTTCAGGACCATCAAAAATGTAAAAATCTAATGATAATTTGGATCTGTTACGTTTTTACAGATTGTGGCATTAATAAATTGTGTAATTTTAGCTATCTTTATTTATGGCTGGCCCATGGGTTTGGAAGGCATGTTTTCTTTAACAATAACTTAAAAAACAACTAAAACTACATTTTTTTTTAAAGAAGACAAAAACAGCATCAGTTTTTTTTCTTTTTTCAAAGTTGTCTTTTTTTCAAAGAAAAAAAAATCACCAAAACTTTTCAAAGAAAAAAATTACCAAAAATGTTTTTAGTCCCATAAGTCCCTCCCCAGTGCTTCAAGGATTATTTGACATGCATTCTACTTTTCTGCACCAGCCCCACCCCTCTAACAAATAAAGAACAGTCCCTAATAATTATTAGGGGGTCTAATAATCTGTCCATACATATACATTACTAAATGTACTGCATAAAAGAAAAACTAAAATAAAAAGATTCTGGGGGTAAATCAGGTGGCAGAGTGCAAAAATATTGCATCAAAATAGACAAAATGACCAAAAAATAATAATAATAATAATAATAATAAAAAGGGAAAAAAAAAAGGCCAAAAATTTTAAAGTAAAAAACAAACCAAACATTTTTAAGAAAAAAAATCACAACAAATAAAGAGTAAAGAAAAGGCAGCAAAATAAATACAGAGGCTAAGCCTCCAATGTCTTCAAATCCTAGAAATGTGGTTAATGTGGTTTTAAAAATAACAAAGTCCTGTTGGGCTGATTTTAGAGGCTGATGTAATTGTTGATTTATGCTGTTATTTTAGATCACAGCATCACATTCTGGCTTTGCACTGACCTGACTCATCGGTGATAAAAATAAGTTACACATGGGATGAAGAAAAGTGTGAATATCTGTAGCGACTGAAGAGTCTCGACAAAGGCCGAGTAAGAGTGGCAGAGCCGTAAAATCACATACACACACTCATTGTTCTTATCAGGGTCGCTCGGTTGTGTCTCGAGACTATAATAGCAGAGCGGCCGTTCAATTAGCCGGGATGAAAGGGAAGAAAAAGTCATTCTGCCTCCGCTGAGCACCGCTGTTTATTCTGGACTCCAGGACTGATTACATTCACAGGCCCATAATGGCTTCCATCACCAACCTTTTCATGCTAAAGAAAAGAAAATACCTGCTTTCTTTATTTTTTTTCCCCACAAGCAATAGCAAGGGGCAATAATCAACCCAAAAACGGAGAGGAGAAAGACAGATGAAAGGGTAAAAAAGAAGGAGTACGAAAATAAACAGAAAGATTAGGTTACGGTCTTTGTGTAAAAGCAGAGATAAACACGTCAGGCCATTTAGAATAATTAGTCATAACATGGTGTCTGAGGAAAAGGCCACAGCTGCCATGGCGATGGAGCTCGTTTCCATTACCGCAGATCATCGTAACTTCACTGAGAGAGCGAATGTATCGTCACAGAAAAATCACAGAAAATACAGAAGCTTTGTTTCTTTTCTCGTCGCACTAATGGACTCAGAAACACAGAAAAATACAAACTAATATCACCATTTATCGGGCAGTGACCCTTAAAAAAAGACCTGTCCTGAATGGCAGCGTCACTACCTGTTAACACTGAACTGAGACATAATGTGCAAGCCGAGACTCACCGGTACAGCGTGACAAAGTTGACTACTCATGCCATGCAAAAGTAATTTGATGTTTAAAGTTACAAGAAAATTACCTAAAAAAAAAGATTTACCTAGAGAAAGTGCTAAAAAAAATATATGTATTTTTTCTGCAATGTTATTTTAATATAAAATTTAAGTATTTAGTTATAAAATAAAATAAAAAATAGTTTTTTTAATAAATATAGTTTTTTATAGTTTAAGGATAACCTTTTTTAAAAAATGTATTCCCTTGCTGTTACTGTTATTTTGTGTCAATTAATGGGACACAGAATTATATTATAGTATTTTGCACTGTGAGCTGCTTTTTCTGATGCCATCACATTTGTAACTTACCTTAACTAACCGTTTTCCTCTGTCATCCTCATTGATCTGACCTTTCTGTCCTGTTGCTAAGTGTGTTTGTGTTATTTGCAAAAAATAAAATATAAAAACTATGAAGTTTTCTCTCAGCCTTTTTTCCCTCATTTTGTATTATTTTCTAATAATCCTTCCTTAAAAACATTTCTTGTAATGTGTGTTTTTTTTTTTTTTATTCTTATTTTATTTTTTTTTTTTGCCAAGTTGGTTAATTCTCTTTTCCCTTCGTTTTCATAAGAAATCAAACCACTTTGCTCAGTTTTCAAAGCTTGTTTAAGGCGTCTGAATGCAGCACAAGAAAACTGATGTCAGTCCAGGTTTCAAATGGATGTTCACATTATTCATTTAGACCTGCACATTACCAAAACCATTATTTCTGAGATTATAATAATGCCATTATTTACCTCAGCTGAACAACACAGCCAGCTAACAGTTCATACTAAGGTCAGAGGATGTGCAGCTACCAGGCTACCGGGCCTCGATGTGGACAGAAGAAAGGGAGCAAACACAGTACCACCCTCTGCTTAAAGCTACTGCAAACTTCCAACTCGCACGGCTAGCCAACAGGATCATCTGTGGATTCAAATAGCAGGAGCATTTCCTCGCCTTTAGTCACGCTCGCACCAAAGTCAACCTGAGAGCAGCTCTAGCTGAAGGCTCCGCGGCAGCGTGAAGCGGAGCACGGAGGACTGTGCGGACTGGAGTTTGTTAACCAGCCAAGGATCCATATTCAGAATAAACACTTCTAATTGGCCTACTTCCCTTTGCAGCTGAGCGGAGAGTATGAATGTATGCTAATCCTCTCTGTGCACATGCCTGCATGGATGTAAGAGTGTTTATTTGTGAAGATCACTGATTATATGCAGCCAGTTAGTGTGGGAACATGCAAATACTCTGGAGCTGCTCGAGTCTGCGGTACTGGATGTTTTACTGAGCACAGAACTCTGTAACGGCTTAGAAAAGTATATTTATTCACTACGGGGATGATGATCGTCAGGAAGACTGTGAAGGTTACACCAACCATCAGACCCTTACTGTCAGTGTTCCCTCCGATATCAAATCAAAAGGATTATTATACAGTTTATGCATGCATACGTTTGTGAAGCTGTTTGTGGAAGAGTCTGTGTGCAGATCCTCAAGGCTTTTTAATATTTGCTGCATAATGTTGAAACGTGCCTCAGGAAGCAGCTGAGGAGCCAATCCACAGGTGCCAAAAAAAAGTGCTTTTCTCAAGATTTATTCAGAATGAAATGAGCTTCATGAGTTTTATTTAAGGCAACCTGTTCAAGAAATATGCAGAGAAAAACAAAGAACATTTCTCTGATTTCACAACAATTTCGGCACATTTTTAGGATTTTAGGACATTTCTAGAAATGGAGAATGTTTCCCAGATTTTGGGACATTTCTAGGATTTTAGGACTTTTCCAGAATTTCAGGATGTTTCTCAGATCTTAGGACATTTCTCGAATTTTAGGACATTTTTAGGATTTCAGGACATTTCTTGGATTTTAAAAACCTGTCTTGATTTTTAGACGTTTCAAGGATTGTAGGATGCTTCTAGGATTTAGGAAACTTTCAGGATTTCAAGACATTTTTAGGACTTTAGGACGTTTCTCAGATTTTAGAACATTTCTTGACTTTTAGACGTTTTTTGGAATTTAGGACATTTTTAGGATTTTAGGATATTTCTAGGATTTTAGGACATTTCTAGAATTTCAGTACGTTTCTCTGATTTTGTATCATGTTTCGATTTTTGGATGTTTATCAGATTTTTCAGACTTTTCCAGGCTTTTGAGACATTTCAGGAAGTTTCTGGGATACAATGTTTCTAAGATTTAAAGACATTTTTTTGTATTTTTTTTTGACATACTGAGGATTTGAGGACATTTCACCCCTAAAATATAGCAAGCAAAGCAAGCTGAGTACCCCTGCCCTGCACCTTGAAGTTTGCTTCAGTCGGCTGTGAAGGAGACTTCAGAGTGACACTGAGATTGAGGGGAGTGGTAGGTTCTTGTTTTGGTAAAGGCCTGTTCTCTCTCTGTGTGAATGAGTGTGTCTCCTCACCAGGAAGTGCTTGACACTCCTGCTGCTGCACCTCCCACTGGCAGTTGGCGTTGAGGGAGCAGCTCCTGCAGTTGGCCAGTCTGAAACACTCCTGCTCCTCCCGGCGCTTACAGCCGGACGAGTCTCTCACCGCCTTCGAACACACACAGAGGAAACAATATCAGTCCTGTTAAACTCCATCATCAGTGTCCTAAATGCAATGAACTCGGAGGAATCGATACAATGTGCAACGAGAGCGGAGGATAAATAAAGTGTGATGGTTGAGGAAAATCAAACAGCCAAACAGAACATGCAGCGTGAGGAGGGAAATCGATATCAGGGACACATTACACACTGAGATGGACTTTTTATTGAAGTTGTGTTTATACTTTATGCTGCGTGCATCTCACTGACACTACAGCTCAACTTCATCGAGAGCGCAGACGAAACATCACGCTGGTCCTCAACAGGTCACACAACTTTATCTCAACTTCATCTCTTTTCATCTGAAAACCACATTAGATTTGCACGTTTAATACATGTCTGATAAACGTTTCTAAAGTGACATAGTAGAAGACGGAGAGGGTGGTGGATGGTGCTTCACCTGCCAAGCTGCAGACCACTGTTCAGGAAAAACTCATTTTAAAACCAGCATCACTGCATTTCCAGCGGCTATTTAGTACTAAGTGGACGTTTTGTAGCAACATGTCACTGTGTTTAGAAGTTGTTTTTGAGATACCAAATGTGGCTGTTTTGTAGCGACCTGTTGCTGTGTTGACAGCGGCTTCTTAGGCACGTCGCCGTTCTTACAGTGTTTTTAAGGATCAGAAAGATGACATTTTGCAACAACCAGCGGTTGCTTTTTCAGTATCAATAGTGCCATGAAAATCAGGTGTTTTAAACCAAATAATGATCTTTTTCTTACCATAAACAAGTGATTTTTGTGCCTCATGCTGTAAAACACATTACCGCCATCACAGTTGAAATGTAAAGTTTCAGTATATTGGCTAAATAATAACATGTAAATGTAATGTACCCTTGCTTTGCAGAAACGTGCAATGCCATTTTTCTTCCAGCGATTGTGTTGTGTGATGTTTTTTTAAATGTAGTTATTTGTCAGTTCTTGTAGACCCATCCATTACAGTAAATTTGTAAATATCATGATCTTGTCAGGATCATGACCACTACTGGTTCGGTGTATGGCTATAATTTTACTTTATCTAGTTTTGTTCTTTTTCGCTAGATTAGATTGTAATTAAAATATGGAAATAACCTCAAAGTGTCCCAGAAAAATACCAGTTCACTGCAACGCTGCTGTCATCATCGTGGGCCGACACCGAGGCTGGATATGAGGTCTCTTAACAGCGTGGTGTTTTTTTTTACTCCATTTTTAATCACAGCCAAGGAAGGTTGTTAGAAGAGGATAAAGGACGTGACTTAAATGTAAATTTGGATTCATATTCACCCTCATTTACATACAACCTAAAGGACCGCTCTGACCTCCGATCTCAACCCGACGCAACCCGACCCGCAGCCTAACAGGAAGTGTCAAGTGTCAAGTAATACACACATGTCCCCTCCTTCTGGCTCCGTGCTTCCACAAGCTCAGCTGGTGTTCAGACAACATGGTCGGTGGGCGAGACAGAGACAGAGCGCCGCCATGCTGCTGGGCCAACTCCAGAGTCAGCTACACACACACACACACACACACACACACACAGATTCATATTCAACCCCAGCCAAGCACACACAAACAGACAAAAGCAACATGCAGACACACACAGAGAAACAGAGAAAGCAGATTGGAAGACAAATAAGGAAAGAGAAAGTGAAAGAAATAAATCAGTAAAAGCACAAAAATCATTCAGCCAAAGGTATTAATATGAATCATGAATGCCTTAAATCAAACATAAAATTATTTTATCTTTTGAATTTTAACTCTTTGAAATCTGAGCAAACTGGCCTGATTCCTTTCAAGAACATACGAAGAAGGCAATGAGAAAAGAAATGTCCCAAAATATTGGCAAGAAATTAGTCAAAGGTTCAAGAAAATAACCCGAAAAGTTGCAGAAATAGAAAAAAAATTACTAATTAAGAAAAAAAAAAATGACCTGATAATTTTCACACGCGGAGTGCTGTTGTACTGAATACGATCATGGCTGTGATTTACGCGGGAGCTCTGCGTTCACTTCACTCAGGGGCCACTAACAAGGCTTGTTTTTAAAAAATCTGTTGCTTTTCAGATGCCCAGTGAGGACTCACCACTGTGCAGTTGCTGGATGTAGATATACACTTCCTGTCCTCACACCACTGGCAGCCCCGTGTGTTGGCGGTGCAAAAGCTCGCACAGTCTGAGAACCGGAAACACTGCTCGTCTGTGCTGTCTGGAGGAGGACACAACACACACACAACCATAAACACACACAAAAACATTAGATTTTTCTCTACAACACTTTTAGTACACGTACACAAATGCATAAAATAGCATCAAAATAGAGCTTGTTAATCAAAAAGGCCCCAGTGGAGGTCCTAATCCTAGAAATGTCCTTAACTCCTAGAAACTTCCTAAAATCCAAGAAACATCCTAACATCCTAGAAATGTCCTAAAAGCCTATAAAAGTCCTAATTAACAAACGTGTCCTAAAATCTGAGAAATGACCTTAAATTTTAGAAATGTCCTAAAATCCTAGAGACGTCCACAAATCATAGAAACATGCTAAAAGCCTAAAAATGCCCTAAAAAACTACAAAAGTCCTCATATCCTAGAAACAAACTAAAAGCCTAAAAATGTCCTAAAAAACTAGAAACACTCTTAAATCCGAGAAACTTCTTAAAAACCTAGAAATATCCTAAAATCCTAAAAACGCTCTTAAAGTGCAGACATCTCCTAAAATCCTAAAAATGCCCTAAAATCTTAGAAATGCCCTAAAATACAGACATTTCCTGACATACTAAAAATACTCTAAAATCAGAAAAACTTCCTAAAATCCTAGAAACATGGGGCTGCTGTGACTGGCCCCAGTTAATGCTGCACAGTTTGCACCTGTTGAGTAAAATCTTCATGTCTACCTTTCAGGTGAGTTAAATTCTCACTTCTCTCTGCATCAGAATTGATTTATGCATCTGCTGTGATTTCATCTCTAATCTGACGAGCACGAATCAACCGACACTAATGATAACGTTTTTAATAATCGAACAAACGTTGAGCAAAGTGGTTAAAAGTCTGAGTCCGTCTGCATCAGTCTGAGCAGCACTGGAATGTCCATCTGGCACGATTTCTAAAATATCTGGTGTATTTCAGGAAGTTTCACCGCAGATTCATGTGGCGGCCATGTGTACGCACGTAATGCTTCCATGAAGTGTAAACGAGCATGTAATTACCATGTTTGGATGTGATTAGGAGATATTTGCACATGGCAGTTATGTTATTATGCAGTTTTATGGCGCTGTGCTCATTTATACCTGCTGTGCTGTCGTTTGTAGAGTAAATATGCATGAAAGATTAAAGAGCAACACTGATCTGGGACATGAGAATCAGTCAGACCTCCATCATGCTTCTGAAGGACCAGGCCCAGTTTCTTTGTTTTGTTTTGTTCCTTAACAAATAAAATCTCTATTTCACAGTTTTGACAGACATTTATCAACATTTTCTTTGTACAACTTTAGATGCTTTTCAGGGTTTTCTTTTTTTTTTTGTTACATTCACCAATGTCTTGATAATGTTTTGGGGACATTTCTTGAAGTAAATTGCGTTAACATTATGTATACATATATATATATATGTCTTTAAATATGTAAATATAATAGATATCTATGCATGCAGTTTATTTACCCTTTTTTAATTTTTTCTAATAATTGTCTTTCTCTTCTTTTCAGGTAATTTTTTTCTTCTTACGTTCACTAATTTCTTGATAATTTTTTGAGTAATTTCACCAAGATGTACTTTGCAGTAAAATTATTTTAAATTTATATAATTATAGTCTATGCAGTTTTCTTTATATTTTTCCCTTTTTATTTATTTATTTTACATTTTTCTAAAAACTGTCCCTCTCTTTCTCAGGTCTTTTTTTTTGGTGTTGTTACATTAACTAATTTATTGCTATTTTTTGGGGTAATTTATTGCCAAGATTAATATTGCTTTAAAGCAATCTATAGATTCATTTCAACAACATAATTTTAAATATATCATTCTAATAATTTTCTATGCAGTTCTCTTTAAAAAAGATTTCTTGTTTTTGTTTTTAAACAATTTTCCAATATTTGTTCTCTCATTCTTTTTTTCTAGTAACTTCTAATAATTTTTTTGCAAATTTTTTGTGGTCATTTCTTGCTTTGATGCAGATTGCCTTTTTTCAATGTCTTCGAAAGAAAAACAAACCAATTTTCTCACGTTTCACAGCTTTAAATGCTCGTGAAAGGCGCCTGAATGCTGCACAAGAAAACTGATCCAGGTTTCGAAAGGTTAATCATGAAAAACACCCTGCTGCATATATTCAAAGCTGTGAATCCATGTGTGCTATTGTTCTATTTAAAACTGACAGACCTCCATTAGCATGAATGCATTTTATTTAAACCTGCAGTGAGACGCCTGCAGCAGAATACCTGCGAGCTGCAGCAGCATCTAAATCTGGCAGAGACAGATGGAGGAGGAGGGGGAGGAAGAGTTTCGACTGAACCTAATTACTTCAAAATGAGGTAATTGTTGCAGCGCTGACCTTCTGTTCTCATAATTACGGCGTGCAAACAAACTTCAGAGCCGAATCCTTCAGAATAATTATTATTCTCATGAAAAAAGTGGTCCTCTGGGAACAACACTTATGCAGGATTGTGCTAAATATTTCAGGGAAAATATGTTGACATGACTGAGAAAATATTAAGGGACAAAAAAGGGCAGATGGGAACGTTAAAGGTCATAGAATCACAGTGTTTTCATCGTCTCATGTTGACACATTTATATCTAGGGAGCATGTCTACATCCATGGTGATCTCCATGTTGTACCTCCATGTTAAATTAGTAAAATTATTGTAAAAATACAACTAAATTCCAACAGTTATGTAAAGTTTTTCCAAAATACACTAAAAGATTACTGTAAATCATGATGCATTTTGAAATCAATATTAATTCTGTTAAAATATGGCAAATTCTAACAGTAATGTACCTTGTTTAACACTCTAAATATCAAATTAACAATCTTAGATGCCACAAAATCCCCCTAAATCTTACACACGGCTCCATTTTTTAAAAATGCCAGTGTAACGTACCAGGTCGCACAGGGCAGAAAGGAGCTCGGCTGTGCTCGGCTGCTTTTGCTCCCAGGAGACACATCTGCTTTGGACCAGTGGCAGCGAACGCGCCCGGCCCGGCAGCAGCACACGATGCCGGGGTGGAAAAGGCCTGGCAGGACGGAGGGGTGTAGGCCAGCACATCGTTCAGAAGGAGCCCCGAAAAACCCCCAAAGATGTACATTGAGCTGCAGAGGAAACAGAGCGGATTAAACAGAATCAAAGAAACATTTACTTGCAACTGACACTTTTGTTTGATCTTTACTGTACTGACCAATTATTTACGATGTTTTTTAACTGTCCTCAACTGAAAAAATCCAACAAACAGCAACACTGCAAAAGTAACAGCGAGACGGTTTTAGTCTTAAAAAGACCAGAAATGCCTGCAGAGATAAAGACAGACGAAGAAATGTGGAGAATCTTTCAAAGATAAAGCTGAACTTTGGTTTGGGGTAAAAAGCTTCAGTTTCATGATGGTCTTTTGATGTTCAAAGCTGACATTTCTGTGCTCAAAGCTGACGTTCTGGTGGGTAAATGATGTGAAAGGGTCAGACCATTATTTCTGAGTTCAGCACCAAGGCACGATAAATCGTGATGAAACTCTCGGATCAAGCATTTTGAATTTGACTTAATATTGTCATTTAAAATTAAGGTCTTTTTCTTTATTTCACCTGCCTGTAAAATGTCCTGTAGTCTTTGATTCAAATGGACAGATGTACATAAAAAAAAGTATTTTCTAAGAAACTTTTGTGAAACATTGACCATCCGACTTTTGTCGGATGGTCAATGTTTTTGAGTTTTTTTCGCACAGCTAACCCATTAAAACATGAGCAAATTGGCTTGGTTTTATTTAGGATCATGATAATACCAAAGGCAAAATCAACTTAACAAGAAATTGATAAAAAATTAGCAGGAAATTTGTAAAATAAATAAATAAAAAGTTACAAGAAAACTATTTGAAAATGAATAGCAATAAAAAAAAGTAAAAAAAAAAAAAAAAAAATTAAAAAAAATAAGTAAAATATAAAATATAAACATGTGTACAGAAATATATAATATATACATAATTATTAGAATTTAAAAAAATATACAGTTTTCGCAAGATTTTCCCTTTATATTTATAATATATAATATTTCCCCAAATAATTTCAAGGTCATTTTCTTATTTTTCAGTTTCTTCTGTAATTTGTGGGATAGTTGCTCATTGCATTTTCTCCTATGTTTTCAAAGGAAATCAAACCATTTTTTTCAGGTTGCAGAGGTTTAAACGTTTGCAAAAGGCGTCTGAATGCAGCACAAGAAACCTGGTGTCCATTCAGGTGTTAAAAGGTTAAGACATCGATGACGAGACGATTGGGTAAAAAATGTGGGGTGTCTTAACAGCTCTTTCCTTATTTTGCTGGATTTTTTTAAACAGACTTGGTTTATTTTTTTTTTCTTTAAAAGTTTTAGGCTGACAATCAAAAACCACATTCAGACTCTTATAGAAACCACAGCACCAGCATGGAAGAATACGACTGACCAACTTTTCTGTGAGAATGAAGCAAAATACATAGAAACAGACTCAAAAATGGGAAAGGTAGAAATAGAGCTCCTGACATAAGAGAGAAGTGTACCTGCACTGTACCTATACATAGAAGGTGTAAAGAAAGTTACTGAAGAAAGAGACCGGAGGTGAGGTGGCAGACGCTTCTAAACAAAGAGCTTCAGAAAAGTCAGCAGGGGGAGAAGTGACGAGACAAGTGTAAACTGAAACTAAATATAACATCCAGATAAAGAGATCAATCCCAAAAACAATCGACACAACAAAACCACAACCTGAGAGACAGAGAAGCAGAGAAGAAAGTCAGCCGAGACTCTCAGTGCTTCCAAAAACTTAGAGGACACTGCAGGAAGACATCAAGGAAATGCAAAAGTGTGCCAGAATGATGCGCCACGAATTGTTTTATTTGCATATATATATAATTGAGTAGTTTAGTAGATTATTTAACAGATTTACCAAAAATTTGAGCCTACTGAAGTGTCCTTAACCCTTTGAAACCTGAGCAAATTGGCATGATTTCTTTCAAGAACATATGAAGAAGGAACTTTAAAAAAAATGACTCTAAAAATGAGCAAGAAACTAGTAAAAGTTGTGATAAAATATCCTGAAAATTAGCACACACAAAAAGAACAGTAAAAAAACAAAGAAATGTCATGACATTTTTCCCTTTTTTCCACACCATCTTGTCACATTTCACTAATTACTAGCTTTTTTTTGTCAAGTTGCTTGTTGCCTTTTTTCCATCATTTCAAAAGAAATCAAACTAATTTGTTTCAGAGGTTTAAATGCTTGTGAAAGACAGGAACGCTGCAAAAGAAAACTGATGATTATCTTGGTTTTAAAGGCTGTAAGCAATTTAATACATCTCTAGCAAGTATAGGAAACCTTGAAAAGTTTAAGTAGATGTATTTGTCAAGTTTAATAAAAATTCAGTTATATTTCCTCAATTTTGTAAAGTTGTTGCAACTTAAAAATGACAAATTAAATTAATAATCTTAAGTTTCAGCAAAGCCAGTAAACCAGGTTCACTGTGCTTTATCTGTATTCTGCTGCAAAATCTAGTCAATCATATTTGTATTTTCTTAAACGTGTTAACAAAACTAACTTCATCATTGGTTAAATCCTCTGTCATGATGACGTTAAGTCAAACTGAACTGGTTAAATCAGGTTGCAAACACAGAACAAACAAGGTAATTTTACTTGTCATTTCAAGTTCCAACAACTTCACAAAAATACGAACATGCAGCTAAATGTTAAACTTAACTATCAGATATAAAGTAAACATGAATTAAGATTAATAGTTATATTTGCTTCTCTTTTCTAAGGAAATCAGTTTCCAGGATTATGTAAAGTAAGATCAACTGAGTTTTTGTACTCAGATATACTTTAGTAGGGAGGCAGGGTTTTTAAAAAGTATATTGCAGATGGAGTTTGGCAGTGATGAACTACAAATATGGAAGGACGGAGCTCACCCGTTGTTAACCACGGCAGAGTGTCCGAAGCGGTTGGCGTCCCGGTGCAGACCCGGTCTGGGGAGGACCGTCCACTCGTCACAAGCTGATAGAAAGCACACACACATACAAAAGCGTCTGAATACGAAGTTTTCACTTTGTGTGTTTGTGAGTGTGTCCAAAATGAGAAACTGATAAAAGTCGAATCGTGAAGAAAAGGCGTAAACGAGGACTGTATACAATTCAGGACTTGAGTGCAAAGACTTGAGACTTAAATTGGTCTCACCTCTGCCAAAAATCATCAACCATCTTTTTTAAAATGATTGAACTGACAGATGCAAAAACAGTGAGAGATGCATTGTACCAGGTTCTAGCAAAGCTGCTATTTTCTGCCCCTCGCCCCTGGGCAGGTAAATAAATAAATGACAAAACCTGATTAAATAAAATACAAAATATCAGTTCATAAAATTTCACAATCATTATCCATATTTCTCCCCACCTAATCAAGAAAAATCTCAAATTTGTGCAAAATTGCAGCTATAAAATGGTAACATCTCAAACAGTCTTGATGATAAGTGCTGTACGTCTGCCGTGTTTTTTCGACATTTAATAAAATTTTAGAGAGCACTCCTTCCCACAGAGTCACAAACACACTATTGTCAAAAATATCTTGTGAGATTTCCCATAATAGGAAATGAGGGACGGGGTGCAAACGATGAAAACAACCTCGGAAAATACACATTTGCTATTAGATGTTATTTCATTTTATTCTGGCGTTCAACTGTAATTCAGAAAAGGGTTGACAGGACAAATCACTCCTCCGTCTCAGTTCTGCTTTTGGAAAAAGGGCAAATATTTTATTGCTTGTGAGAAAAAAGACCAGAGGAGGGTGAACCACAGTTCATCCTGAGGAATAAGAACTCATTATCCTAACCTTTTCACATTAAATTATGGCGATCCGCAGAAGATAGGGACGATAATCTGGGAGACGACTTCATAAAATACTTCTCACCACCAAATATCGTCATAAAGTCGCCCTCTCTCTCCCTCTCTCGAGTTATCATTGAAGCCATCAGCTCTGTGTATTTTACTCTTTGGGTTTTACAACTCTCTGATGTTTTAATGACCCCTACGTGCTCCCGTTTTATTCACACGGAGATGACTGTGAGTGTGTGTGTGAGTCTGCGGTGTAAAAGTGCCATTTAGCCAGATGAGCCTCTCCTGGATGTAAACGGAGAGCCGGTAGAGTCGGGGCTCGGGGACGCCAGGTTGCTAACGACCTCGTTAAGCGGTGTGCTAATTGGGAGCGCTTGTTTAAGAGCGAGGGATGCGGCAGAGGACACGGTGTGGGGTTAGATGGGGGGGGGGGGGGGGGGGGGGGGGGGGGGGGGCAAGAGCAATGAGTTCATCACCAGCAGGGGTTAAAGGTCAGTCGCATTAACATGCCATCTACAGTGACGCCGATTCAATCAAGCACAACTGAAATCTGCAATAAAACATAGACGGCCAATCAGGACGAGCCCTGGCTGTGCAGACCTCACAGCATAAAACGCAAACACAAAACTGTCCACCATCAGTCTTCTCTTCATCTACGGCAACAGAGCGGTGCAGCTTGAGTCCTAAAACAAACGCAGGTGTTTTTATTGCTTTCAGTCTCACGTGGTCCTCCACAATGTTTTATTCAGACCCGACATCTCTCTCCTTGGGTTTTCAGCTTTGGGAAGGCGAAATATTCGACATGCCCGTCCAACTTTTTGGCTGTCAGACTCGCAGGTCCCACGTTTTGGCTTCTGCTAAAAGCATGACAGGCCTCCCGTGTGCATAGTTACGGTTGCTAAGGTAGGATCGGACAGTGGCCGTTCTACGGAGGAGCTTCACAAATACAACAAATGATACTGTAATATAATTTCCTTTCGAATATGTCTCACTAATATAGTTGGAAAATCCGTATTTCACATGCTGGGGGCGAAAAGTTATCAGGCGTAGCAACAGTAACCAAGGGGCTAAGCAAAGGGAAAATTTTGTCAACAAAACCTTTTTAAATGTAGTTAAAAAACTGAAATTAAAATATCCAACTAAGATAAATCGGGGGGAAAAATCTCTAAAAAATAAATTAAAAAAAAAATTTAAAATCCAGACCTTTGTTTTTGGAAGGATACATAAAACATATTCAGCAACAACCTGGCTCCAGAAATAATAATAAATTTCGGATACTGTAACAAGGCTGAAAAGAGGTTTGAGTGTAAACTTGAGGATCAGTCTGTTACAGTAACATCTGACTTTTCATGCCAGTCTGCAGATCTGAACCTGTGACGCCTCTGTGGAATCTGTTTTCTATATTTTACGCTTTTGTTTTTTCAGCTCCATCACCTCTGCTCAGGTGTGCTGCTGTGTGACAATTAAAACCCATCTGTTTTCTCACTTCTGACACTTGACATGCATTAAAATAAGAACCAATACTGCTGGGAAGTCAAAAAACTGTGACAGTTACCTTAACTGTGGAGGTAATGCAGCTGACTGCTTACACTCTTTTTTTTTATTATTTTTTACTTTTATTAAAAATTTGGTTACACGGTAAATTATTATTAATTAAATGTTAACTTTTCTTTTGCCTGAGAAGAAATGTTATTATTACGTATTGTTTAATTTGTGATTAGGTGGTTGCTTTTTTAATTATTAGGTAATTTTCCTTATACTTTTTACTCATTTCTTGCTAATTTCTGGGTCATTTCTACTGAAGTTGTGTATTGCCTTCTTCCCATGATTTGTTCATGAGATTTCAAAGGCCCGTTGCAAACAGTGAAATTTCAAGCCCGGCACACCTGACCTCCAACCTCCATCCACCTCAGCTCTAAACTCCCATCTCTGAAAAAAAAAAAAAAAAAAAAAAAAAGATTACAGCTTCAGCGACTTTTGATCTCATCTTCTGGCCGCTCTGGGACACACATCTTAACAACCGGCCTGAGATTAAAGCTGCCAAATTGTCCCAAGAACTGCAGGCTCAACAGATACTTATCAGACACAACACATAGACACACACACACACACACACACGTATAGACGGACACACACACATCAACGCAGATTTTAATTTCCTGTCAGGATATGAGAAAATCTGTGTTAATAATGCATGGTGGGACAGAAGGAGAAATCATGAGAGCAGATCGAAGCAGGCGGGCGGGCCGGGCTGATTGACAGTTTGATCTGATCTGCACTAATGGACGACTGGATGGAGGAGGAGGAGGAGGAGGAGGAGGAGGAGGAGGAGGAGGAGGTTTTGAACGGCAGCCACTGTTTGCTCCTCCAATATATCACAGCTCCCAACATCTTCCAAACAAGCTCCCAGCTCGCCCTGGGCTTTCAGCGGGCTGCGGCGTGTGTGTGTGTGTGTCTGTGTTTTGCAGACAGGTGTGTGTTTGCAGACATTGTGTGGGTGTGTGCCTGTGGTGGTGTGTCAAGTTGGAGAGGACTGCGTTTTTAATCAGAGTTCATTTTCCCCCCAAATCTAATTAGAAGTGTGAGGGTGGCAGGGTTGAGGGGAGGCGGGGGAGGGAGGGAGGGAGAGCTGCAGGGTGAGAGGGAGAATTAAATCCAAATGAAAAGTGCCTTCCGTGTCGACCTGAATCTAATGTGTGGCAGCAGAAGAGCAGGAGAAGCTAATAACGCCGCGTCGTCCCCCTCCAAGGTTAGCGCGCCAAAACAAAAACAAATTAGTGCTCGAAACCTCTCCGCTCGCAGGGAGCACGGAGGCAGGGAGGAACGGAGGAGCAAATAAAGACCAAACAAGGGAGGGAGAGGAGACTTCCACAGGTGGAACTAATTAATTATCTCCTGGAGAGACGAGAGAGGGCAGAGAGGAGGAGAGGAGAGGAGAGGAGAGGAAGAAGAGAGGAGAGGAGCAGGAGGAGACAGGAGAGGAGAGGAGGAGGAGAGGAGAAGAGGAGGACAGGAGAGGAGAGGAGGAGGACAGGAGAGGAGAGGAGGAGGAGAGGAA
Source organism: Plectropomus leopardus (assembly GCF_008729295.1). Taxonomy (NCBI): domain Eukaryota; kingdom Metazoa; phylum Chordata; class Actinopteri; order Perciformes; family Serranidae; genus Plectropomus; species Plectropomus leopardus. The sequence continues at coordinate 1,516,016 of NC_056477.1, read as the reverse complement.
GAAGAGGAGGGCGAGGAGCAGGAGGAGGACGGGAGAGGAGAGGAGGAGGAGAGGAAGAAGAGGAGGACAGGAGAGGAGCAGGAGGAGGAGAGCAGAGGAGAGGGGAGGGGAGGGGAGGAAAGGAGCACGAGGAGGACAGGAGAGGAGAGGAGAGGAGGAGGAGACACGAGAGAGAGAGAGGAGAGGAGAGGAGAGGAGAGGAGAGGAGAGAGAGGAGAGGAGAGAGAGAGAGAGGGAGCAGGAGGAGGAGGAGAGAAGAGGAGAGGAGGAGGAGAGAAGGGGGAGGGAGAGGAGGAGAGAGGAGGAGAGGAGAAGAGGGAGAGGAGCAGGAGGAGGAGGAGAGGAGGAAGAAGAGGAGAGGAGGAGAGGAGAGAGAGGAGAGGAGAGGAGAGGAGAGGAGGAGGAGGGAGCAGGAGGAGGACAGGAGAGGAAGAAGAGGAGAGGAGAGGAGAGGAGAGGAGAGGAGAGGAGAGAGCAGGAGGAGGACAGGAGAGGAGAGGAGAGGAGAGGAAGAAGAGGAGGACAGGAGAGGAGAGGAGGAGGACAGGAGAGGAGAGGAGCAGGAGGAGGAGAGCAGAGGAGAGGAGAGGGGAGGAAAGGAGCACGAGGAGGACAGGAGAGGAGAGGAGAGGAGGAGGAGACACGAGAGAGAGAGAGAGGAGGAGAGGAGGAGGAGAGAGAAGAGGAGGACGGAGAGGAGAGGAGGAGGACAGGAGAGGAGAGGAGCAGGAGGAGGAGGAGAGCAGAGGAGAGGAGGGGAGGAGGAAAGGAGCACGAGGAGGACAGGAGAGGAGAGGAGGAGGAGGAGGAGACACGAGAGAGAGCAGAGAGGAGGAGAGGAGAGGAGAGGAGAGGAGGAGAGGAGAGGAGAGGAGAGGAGAGGAGGAGAGGAGAGGAGGAGAGGAGCAGGAGGAGGAGGAGGAGAGAGAGAGGGAGAGGAGGAGGAGAGAAGGGGGAGGGAGAGGAGGAAGAGAGGAGAGGAGAGGAAGAGAGGAGGAGAGGAGCAGGAGGAGGAGAGGAGGAGGAGGACAGGAGAGGAGAGGAGCAGGAGGAGGAGAGGAGGAGGAGGACAGGAGAGGAGAGGAGCAGGAGGAGGAGAGGATCGGGGTCAGGCAGGAGAATATTTTTGATAGGAGGAAGATTTTTTTTCATTATGCACGTCGAGAAAAGTCGAAACTTTTTCTTTTTATGTAAATTTTATAATTTTATCTCAACTTTATTCACAAAATTTTGACTTTTTTCTCGACATTTATTTCAACTTTATTCTCATAATTTCCAATTTTGTCACGACGTGCATAATGACCAAAACAAAACACTTCCTCCTCTCCAAAACAAATTTCTCCTTCCTGGCCCTAACCCTCTTCCCGTCTACCTTTGACCTTTAACCACTTTATTGGTCAATTTTTGCATTTACAAATTCCAAAATAATCATAAATACAAATCATGTTTCAAATATGCGGGACTGTTCCAATTCAGATTTTGTTTTGCTTTAAACGTCTTTAACAAATCATTTCTCTCATCCTTTCTCCAACTCATGCTCCCTCTCTCCATCCTGTCTTTGTTTTTCCTCTCAGCCAACACTTCCTCCGTCCCTCCTGCGTCTCCGCGGTGAGACAGAGGTGCCTCGTTGACAATCAAGTTGTGCAGATCTGCAGATATGAGCGATAATGAATAAATGATGATATGAGAAGATTAGGGGTGTATTGTGCAGAGTTGAGGGTCGTGTAAATATACACATTTATTGTTGACGGGGTGAGGAAAAAAAGCAGAGCGTTCACACTGCACCTCTCTGACGAGGACGCTCTGTAAACAAATACTTTATTGTTTATTACCTTTGATTTTGCCTTTTATTCACAAGCTTATAACCTGCTTTATCCTGGCATACCTTTATAGTTTTAAGCTAATTCTCCTCCATCATCGTCAGAGCTTCTTTTTCTCTCCCTAAATCCCTCCTTCATTTACTGTTTATTTCTCTCCAGCTCTGAGTTTATCCCTCTCTACTTCCTCGGCGCTCTGCTCTCTTATTTCTTCTTATTGCTTCCTCGCGTTCGCCACTTTATCTCGCTAACATCCTCTCTGGCATTTTTCTCTTTATTAGAGAATTTACAGCAGAGTGACAGGAAAGATAAGAGAAAGAAGGAGGAGGGCAGATAGATTTGGAGCGACAATGGGCTGAATGCTGCTAGAAATACAAGATCTTGATTCTGTTTTAAAGACAAATAGTTTTGCACGTTTTCATTAAAATTTTACACATCAGGGTGCAGCTCCTGCAGCATTTAACCACACATAAAAGGGCAAAATTTTCAGAAGTTTTCTCACTTCTCGTGAGACAGCCAAGCACCAAACGCTGAGGCTGAAAAATTATGGCCAAAGCTGCAGTTCCTCTAATGGCCACTTGAGGCTGGCTCCAAAAGCCAAAAGAGTCAATCTAAATAGACCCCCATTTTAAAAAGCCAAACTTCACAGCAGAAGTAAACATGTTTACAGCAGAGTACAAAAACGGTTTTGGGCTCCACAGCTAATTTTAACATTCATGACAACTGTACAGGAGCTGGATTTTTATATAACTCACACCTTTGAATGTTATTAAGGCTTAAAGTTATGCATAATTTACCTATCACTAAGCCCCGCCCCTGAATGCCACAAGCCAATCACATTTTGTGCAGCTATATTAAGCTTAGCAAATCAACGCGATGGAAAAAATGACAAAATTTAAGATTCTTGCTTCATCTCGATACAGCATTACAGAATATGATTAATTGTGCAACTTCTGCCAAACCTCCTGCTTCCTCTCCTCATGTTTCTCTTTTTCTTTATCCGGTGCTGCACCATAAAGCACCTTTCTCCATGCACACATCCGTCTTCATTTTTCCCTCCTCCTGTCTTCCTCCTTGTTAATCTCTGTGCTCCCTGTTGTTTCCCTCCTGTGAAGAGTTGGTGTAATCCCTCTTTCCCTCTCCCAAAGCTCCCGTCATCCTTCCATCTCTCCCTCCCTGTCGAGGGGCAGAAACATCCTCATGCCATCTGGTCTATGGTGCGACTGGGTGGCCTGTGATGGGATCCTTAATCATCCATACTCTCTAACTATACAGTACTGCAGCCTCTGTATCTGTCTCCCCCTCACACTCACACACACTCTTCTGATCAGTCTGTTTGTTTTTGGCTTTGTTACTGCGTTTCTCTCTTCCTCCGACCCTCTCCTCACACAGTGTGCACCATTTTATCAAATGCTGCTGCAGCTGCAAAAATTCCCATTCACACCAGAGAATCAGTAACAACCCAAAATTTGTGTGTGTATTTGTGTGTGTAAGACAACACTGAATTTCTAATAGCAGCAAATAAAATCCAATTTCTCTGAGGGTCATCTTGATTAAAAGATTGGTTTAGCAGCGTGTGTGTGTGTGTGTGTGTGTGTGTGTGTGTGTGATGGCCTGTCATCATCACAACTAGATACAGTATGCAGAGTGGAAAACATGGTGAATATATACATTAGATCGTACAATCACTGAGAATTTAAACAGCTAATCATGCATCAAATAAAATATGGTTCATCTGTGAGGACGCGGACTCGCAGGAAGTCACAGTCACTGCACGTTTTCTACGAAAGCTCCGAAAACTTTATTCATTGAGACATTTTACTGAAATGTCACCAAGAATATGGGGCTAAAAAGGTGGACTGGAGTCAGATTTTGGGGTATGGTGTGAAGCGTTACGGGGCGATCACACCAAGACACGTTGTGCCAGGTGGTGTGACCGCTACAAAAACGCTGTGGAAATGCATCTAGTACAACAGTTGGGAGCACCTGAGGAGCGAGGCTGCATGTGAGTGGTCAAAAGTCACATTTCCAGGGCGCCAGGTGGTTTAGTTGGTAGAGCAGGCGCCCCATGTACAGAGGCCGTGTCCTTGCCACAGCAGCCGCAGGTTTGAATCCGGCTTCAGCCCTTTGCTGCATGTCATCCCCACTCTCTCCCTCCCTTTCACGCTACATCTGTTTTATCAAATAAAGGCAATAAAGAGTCCTAAAACATCTTAAAAGAAAAAAAAATTAAATCAAGTTTATAACCTTCCTAATATGTCCACGTGATTTTTAAGTCAAAGGCTGCAGGACGTAACATGACGGGATGAGCAGTCAAGCTGCACAGCACCGTTTGAGACCAGCGAACAATAAAACATTTTGTTTTTTGTTTTTTGTGATTTTTGTTGACCCCTGAGTCACAAAAAGCAGGTATTTTACACTAAAGCATGATCTTTCCTAACCGTGTAGCAAAGTGGTGTGTGAGCCCAAACCTGACTGCATGTTAACCACAGAGCCGATGAAACATAAAGTTTCAAGGTACTCGCTATAGTAACATGCAAATGTAACATATCCGTGGTTTGCAGAAACGTACAAAGCCAACATTATTCTTCTGGCGTTTAGGTTGAGGTTTGTGTGTTTGATGAGCGGAGTTGAAGGTAAGCAGGTACGCTCGAGCTGCAGGCGTTCAGCTGAGAGGCGGCACTATAATTTCCATATTCACAGATCTGCACATAATGAATGAGGCAAAGGTGTAGAGTTACATCTAAGCCCTTTTGAGGCACAAACTGATTTTTTTTATTTAAAAAAATATGTAGAAATGTGTAATTTTGATGAACAGAGATGAGTTTTTAGAGGTTTAATTACTGCCAGGAGAGGAACTTTAATAGTGACAAAGGCTGCAACGCCAGGGGAAGTGGCTGCTCTAAATTCAAAGAAAGAAGAAAACTGCAAAATTTTAAAAAATGATTCAGGTTTTAGCCCTGAAGAAACTCCTCGAGAACAGATTCAATATGAGCATATACAGTAGCTCCATATGTGACCCTAATATTTGTTGCATCTTTTGCAAAATACACTGTACTGCCAGCCTCAGCGCGTGTGTGGGTGGGTGTGTGTGTGTGTGTGTGTGTGTGTGTGTGGTTTCTTTAGGACTTGTTCTTACCGATATCGTACGCCAGGAAGTCAGCAGAAAAGCACTTGGCTCCGTTGCTTAGCGACGTGTCATTGTGAGTGTTTCCCCCAAAAACCAGGACTGTGCCGCTCAGGAGCACCGCAGAGTGGAGGTACCGCGCTATACCGCTCTCCGCTAGGATCAACCTGTGCACGCACACACCCACACATTCACACACACACACACACACACACACACACACACACACACACACACACACACACACACACACACACAGGTAGAGACACACACAGAGGAAAGAGTGCAATTCAGCAGAGTGTGACACATAAGGAAAGCGTTAATTTGTCAGTGTGTGTGTGTGTGTGTGACATGCGTGTCCATGGTGCCATGTTATTGATGGCGTCTGTCGGGGTGGGTGACCTGGCCTGTGGTGACTGCCCTTCATACCAACTGTTCTTTCATGGGAGCAGCACACACACACATGCACGCACTCGCACGCACTCACATGCACACGCACACGCACACGCACACACACACACAGACACACGCAAACATACACGAACACTCAACACAGACGATGTAGGAGGCCTCACTCTGCTGTGTGACCTCTTTGAGGTCAAAGGTCATGTACTGGACACCAACTGTAGAGGCTTTCTGTGGCTTCTTCAATTACTGCTGCAACTCAACTCAGACTTTAATATTTGGCAGTTCTTAACCCTTTGAAACCTGAGCTAATTGGTTTTAATTACTTTCTAAAGACATGGAAAAAGTGCGATGAGCAATGTACAATAAATAGCCCAAAAATTACAAGAAAATTACTTCAAAATAACCACAAAAAACAGAGAAAAAAGAAAAAAAGAAAAGTTCATTAAAAAAAGAAAATCATGAAAATGTCAAGAAAGTGCTTAAAAAAAAAGTATATTTTATCTGTAACATAATTTGAATATATGATTAAGAGAATTATAAATACAGTTTTCTGGACGTCTTCACTTTTTTTATCATATCTAATAAACCCACACAGTTTTTTTAATCATTTCCTTATTACCTTTAATTTATTTTGCAATTTGCAGGGGATTTTTTGCCAAGTTGTTCATTACCGTTTTTTTCGTGTTTTTAAAAAGAAATCAAACCAATTTCCTCAAGTTTCAGAGGTTTAAATGCTGGTGAAACACAACTGAATAAAGCACAAGAAACAGTTGATGCAGATCCAGGTATTAAAACGTTAAAGGAAGACAAAGAAAAAACAAACTCTGAATAATTACTGCTCATCCTTTAGTTTACTGTTTAGTGGAAATGCAACACCATCAAAAGTAAAAAGATTTATTATTATAAAACTATTTCTGTCCGCTGCAGTGGGAAGCCCCAGAAACTATAAATGGCTTCAGTATTATTGATTATACAAGTAAGATACACAAGTTCATATCTAACTATTTATACATACATTTACACATATATATTTAATTTTCAGCACTTTTTAGGTCATTTTCTAACTTTTTTAGCATATTTTCAGGTATTTTTCATGTAACTTTTTTCTATTTTTTGATAATTTCATAATTTTTGCAAAATGTCTCATTAAGTTTCTCATTGCCTTGTTTTGTCATTCCCATGTTTTTGAAAGGAATAAACCAGTTTGATCAGGTTTCAAAGGGCTCAATCTGTAATCATCAGGCTTGAAGGAAACATTGCATTTCATCTTGTTTGTATTTTGTGAAATTAAATTTAATTTACTGTTAAGTGAGTCTACGACAAAGGAGAAATGTGAACCCTGATCCTGGAGCAGTTGGGATGGGAACCACTAACATACAGATGTCATGTACTGGACTTTATCCTTCACGGGTGGCTTTCAGCTGACAGCGAGGAGACGATCTCTATGTGGGGCCGGAGAATAACTGGAATACCACCAAATGTTTGGGTCTGGGAATCTGAAAAGTCCAGCAGCTCGAGTGACACCTGACTCCGACTACAAATTCCATCTGGAAAGTGAGAGCCATGGAGAGACAGCAGGCTGAGGGTGTATGTGTGTGTACATATGAGTGTGTGTGTGTGTGTGTGTACATATGAGTGTGTGTGTGTGTGTGTGTGTGTGTGTGCGAGGTCACATGTGAATGGAGGAGAGAGTGATGGAGCCGAGCGTCCTGTTTCAGCCATCCATCTGCCCGGGGTCACCTGAGGTCAGACCTCCTGTCAGATCCGTCTATTCTCAACTTTCTGACTCAAGCACGCTGGTTTCATCCGTCTTTTTAAGGCTGCATTACACAAGACTGTGATTATACCTTTTAGAGTAACTATCACTATAACCATTATTACCATTAACCCTTTGAAACCTGAGCAAATAATTAAAAACATGGGAAGTGGACGGCGAGCAAGTAAACAAGAAATGGCCCAAAAATTTGCAAGAAATTAGTCCGATGTTGCAAGAAAATTACCTAAAAAATAAGTTGGGAAAAAAGAGAACATAAAAGAAAATGATGTTAACATAATTTCAAACTTAAAATTAAGAGAATTTTATAGTTTTATAGACATTTTCCCATTTTCATTTTTGATCATAAGAATACCCCCCCCCCCCCCAGCTTTTCCTTTCGTTGTCAACTTTTACTTTTTTCAGTTTTTGCTGTTTGCGAGATATTTCTCACCAAGTTGCTCGTTATGATTTTCCAGTATTTATGAAAGAAATGAAACCACTTTTTGTTGAAATCTACAGACAATAAATCAGCTGTGATCTTGCATTGCATGGAGGGTTATCCACAGAAGATTACCGTAACAATGTCGGCTCACAACAAAATACCATGACTATTCCAGGCCTGCAGAATGTGACTGTAAAATTCAATGATTTCTCCAGGTTTTCCATGACTGTGGAACCCTGTAAAACTACTATGGAAGCTGATATGAGCCACAGCTCCACACATTAATGTAAAATTGCTCATTGGTGTGAATGTGTCTGCTCGACGATGTTTGTCAGCACTGAATAAACTGATAACCTCTGCAAAACGCATGCTTCCTATGACCCAGTGCATGATGGGATTGGCTCCAGCTCTGCAGCCGTGGACAAGATAAGCGCTTCAGATAATGGATAACTAGGCACAATGATGCAGGCAGCTGATATGGTCACTCTGGATGTCAACATGATTTTCATTTTGGCAGGTTTCAGTGTCTCTGCAGGACTCTCACCATGTCTTCGTGTGCACGTGGTACCGGTACATGTGGTCCACCAGGCCGTATTTGTTGTTGTTAAGCGCCTTGTATCCCCCATGGACGAACACGCAGCCGCTGGCCTCGTCGTACACGCTGCTGTGGCCATAACCTCCCTGCACCACTGCGCCCTCAGCGGACACAACCTGCCACGAGTTCGACCCTAAAACAGAGAGGTCACATTAATGCAGTGCAGAAACATGAAAGTTGATCACCTAAAAAGTTTTTGATGCTTTGGCAGATTTGTCTTTTTGCTCTGATGCCAAAAAGCAGAGCACTTTTAATTCTGGAGGCGAGACAGAGCGCGGGAGCAGAGAAAAGAAGAGAGTGAGCCAAGCAGTAAGAGAGACCAGAGGAAATGAGACTTTATTGAATTTAAAAGCACCCCTTTATTAGACCAGTGCGATGCATACCGATGAATTCAGGTGCATAGAGAATCTTATTAAAAACAGGCAGGGATTACATCATCCGAGCAGCCCCCAATAAAGAAAAAAGATACAACACAACAAACAAAAGCCTCTGAAGGAGGAGGAACTTCAAAAGCGGGAGAAACGTAGCGTCATCGGGAACGGTAAACCCCTGAGAGCACCAGCAGCACTGAGAGAAACTAAGAAACACAGCAAACTAGAAAGCTCCATACATCCCTCGAAGTAAGTCTTTTTTACTTTAATTAAAAGTAATTGTAAGAGAATAATTTCAGATGAGTTAGAGTCAAGATCACAGAGTTTTTGCTACTTAAATGTAAGCTGCTGCTGTGTAACAAGACTTAGAAATTCTATAACATTTTGCATAATCTCTCTGAATTAATGTCATCAAAATTGCACGACTTTAAGAGTTGCAGCCGTTTACAACAAGATACACCTAAATATATTTGTCAACTAGTTGACAAATCAAACATGCAACTCAAAGAACATTTTCAGGTGAAGACTGGATCTTGACAATAAGATCCAGCACACTTGTCTTGCTAAACATCACAATTTATTGGTTATACTCCTTTAGGGCCCTCTGGACCTCCGTTAAGAGTAGAAATACTCTCCTGTAAGTCGGTGTACTCTTATTGAAGGTCCAGAGGAACCAATACGTTATCACAGGACTACTCAACTTGCTTTGCTCGGGGGCCAATTTTGCAAAATGACGCAAGCTCAGGGGCCAGTCGCAGCAGCCCCATATGCGTTTCTTGGGTTTTAGGACATTTCTAGGATTTTCTGACATTTCTAGGTATTAAGAACACTTCTCAGGGGCGAGTTTGGGACAATTGCCAAATTTTATGACATTTATAGGATTTTCAGACATTTCTAAGATTTTAAGATGTTTCTTAGATTTTAGGTCGTTTTTAGAATTTTGCTAAATTTCTCTGATTTTAGGACTTTCCCCATAATTTCAGGACATTTTTGATGATTTTAGGATATTTCTCAGATTTTAAGACATCCTAGGATTTTTGGATGTTTCAAAAATTTACGGATGTCCCTAGGATTATAATGTGTATTTTCAGTCATATCTTAATATTTGAGAAAAAAATAGCTTTGAAAGAATCATCAATAATTTGGTGGCCCCTCCTGTATTTACTCTGAGGACCCCTTTTAGCTCCTGGACCCTGTCTGTTGTAGGTTTTAGCTTATCCAACTTGTTATGGCGTGGAGAACTCAATAAGGACATGCAGCACAAAAATACAACACAAATGCGTTTAAGGTCATTTAGAATCAGTGTCTGCATTACATTATTTAGCAGGAAGTGCTTTATTTCTCAACAGTGCAAAAAGCCCACCTACTAAATATATGTATTGTTAACATTTATTTGTTGACTAACTTTAAAATAAATATTCCAAGTAATAAAAAAAATGAGATAAAATGTTTATGGTTGACATAAATTGGTAACATCACTGTCTTTTTTTTAAATCTTGACAAAAATTCCTGCAAACAAAACTGTGTTGGTTGAGAATTTGAAAGAGAAAAAAAAAGGGAAAAGAAAGTCATCAACAGACAGCAGAACACGGTCACACAGAGAAAGACTTAAAAAAAAAATGAGCATGAAAAGACCAGAGAAAGGTTGAGTAACAGCGATAGGAGGACTATGAGCAAGACGACAAGAAAAGTAGAAGGTCGACTCTTATCTCATCTCTGGCAGCTAATTGCTGTGAACCTGCCTCTCTGAGTGGCCATTAAATCCTTTTACCTCATAATTTACACTCCGCTTCCACTCCCCTCTGTTCATTTCCAGGTTGCAGCGACTCTTTAAGCCGCTGCCTCTGAAGCCTAATGATGCTCAGTGCAGAGTTACGCCGTGACACCGTCAGAGGGAGAGGAGGGAGGAGGACAGAGGAGTCGGCCGCAGATGAAAGTGATGGACACATGAGGGGAGGGAGAGGTGAGAGGAGGAGCAGGAGAGGACGGGGACCGAGGAGGTGCGATGACACGGGGGTCAGAAACTGAGGCCCGGAGGAGAAAAGAGGACGAGAGTGAAGAGGAGAAAGAGAGAAAAATGGGAAAACAGAGTGGCAATGAGGGTGGAGAGAGAGGGAACGCTCTGAATTCATTAATCACTGTCCTCGACCAGTGAGTCTACGGCCGCAGTGCCACCTCCTCTTAATGACCGCTCTGTGTGTGTCTGTGTGTGTGCGCGCACCCTTGTACTCATATCTTTGTGAGGACCTTCACTGAAATAATGCACTCCCGAGCCCCTTACCCTAACCTTACCCATCACAGCTCAATGCCTAACCACAACCCTAACCCAAAACTAACCCTAATTGCAACCTGAACTTTAAAACCAAGTGTTTACCCTCAAACAGTCCTTTGAAGAAATGAGGACTGGTCAAAATGTCCTCACTTTCCAAAAATGTCCTCACTCTGCCAAAAATGCGTTTTTGGTCCTCACTATGTAGCATCGACAAGTTCACTCATACAAACAAATACTTTTTTCTGGTCCTCACTATGCCATATGTACAAGAACAGTGTGTGTGTGTCTGTGTGTGTGTGCAGCTGCATACATTTTTGTCTCTCAGTGTGTGTTGCGTGTTTTATGGACGGTATGTACGTGTGTGCATGTGTGTGTTTTCCTCTCCAGAGTGTGTCCACCTCTGATTTTGCAGAGTCACACTGCCATCTACTGGCCGCACAGGGAAACCCAAAATGTATGCAAAAGTACAAAGTGGCCAGAAGTTTGCAGACAGCAAAATACAATACTCAAGAGTGAGAAGAATATTTCAAGGCCAAAGCTTAACTTCAGAGAGGTCACTGCTGGACTTCATTAGTGAGGAGGGTTTTTTAATTAAATTTCAGGTAATTTTCTTGTACATTTTACTAACTTCTTGCTTATTATTGGTCATTAATTCTTTAATTTCTCATTGCCTTCTTCCCATATTTTTAAAAGAAATCTAATTTGCCCAGGTTTGAAAGGGTTAATATATGCAGAAAGTAAAGTTTCTCCAAAATCTCAAGTGGTAAAAGCAGAAGAAGAATCTACTCCATACTCAAAGCAAGAATATTAATACAAATCTGAAAAATCATTTTGAAAATATCACTTTTGACATCGAGTCTGAGCTAAAATTCAAAGAGCCGTGTGAGCGCTGCCTCCTGAAAATGTCAACGGTTCGCAGAGTCTCCGTGTTTGACTTACATCAATAAAAAGCAATTAAACAATCAAGCGATCGATGGCCGCAGAGTCAGCAGGTGCACTTACTCATGTTGTACTCCTGAACTTTGTTGATGTAGCTGTAGATTGGCGAGTAGCCGAAGAAGATCAGCATCACCGGCTCGCCGTCGGCCAGCTCCACCACGTGAGCCGTGTGGCCCTCCAAGGCGTAGGGAGGAGGCGGGGCTGGTTTCCGCAGCGACCAAGTGCGCCTTGGGATGTTGAACACCCACATCTCGTCCGTCACGTTGGCCGATCTCGCCTCCAGCTTCCCGCCAAACATGTAGAGGTCGTCCTGGACACAGAGAGGTGAGTGTGTGATGCTTTTTAGTGTTGTGCAGAGTTGATTCATATATTTGAAAAAGTGTGAAAATATGTTTGTGATTGTAATTCATAGTTCAAGGACAGATGTCCTTGTTCTTGTGCAAAATAAATGAATAAAATAAAAACCTTTGCTTCAGACACCTGAGACACTTTCACAACATTTAAATCTTTGACCCCTGAGCAAATTTGTGAGATTTCTCTGTGAATCTGGGTGATGAAAACATCAGGTAAACACCATGAGCCTTTTAAAATAGTTTCTTTTTCATTAATGTTTCACAGATTGAAAGAAATTTGTAGATTTAGAAAAATGCAATGGCTTGGAAAATACAATCTTTGTAATGATCATATATACATATTTAACATTACGTTACAAAATTATCATAATTTTTAAGCACTTTTCAAGGTCATTGCCATGTTTTGTTTGAACTTTTTTTACTTTCTTTTTTTCACAAATTTAGGTAATTTTCAGAAAAGAAAACCTCCATTCTTTAAGCTGCGGATTAAAGACCTTATGTACCATCTAACTTAGGAAACAATTTAACTACAAGAGGGTGTACTCTGAAATGTAATGTTATGTGTCAACCTTTTATAACCTATATAGAGAAAATAGACATTATTGATACTGCAGTCATGTTTTTATTTATTTGTATTTTTCATTCATTTATTTTGTATTCATGTATTTGCATATTTATGCATTATTTGGTACTCATTTTTTATATTATTTATATGTTTTATTGTTTTCTTAAATT